>NC_134648.1:69348593-69646093 GCF_030463565.1 Pelecanus crispus
CAGGCACTTAATGGTCACTGTGATCAGAGCTTTCCTTCCCCCCATGTGTGATGTGGGACGTGAGGGTGGTCTTTCCCCAGATGGCTGGATGGTGTAACAGGGGGAGACCATGTCACTGCCGTCACAGTGTCTGCGCCCATCTGGAGTGCAGTGCGTTGGCCGTGGTTGGAGTGGGAGGTGGGGAGCCACGTGGGTGAGATTTGGTACCTAAGCGCAAGATGTGACTGGTGTGTATGGGGGGGGCATTTTTTTGACTGTCTAACTTGGATTTCCTCCCCTGACAATTAAGGCTGGAGCTGCTCATCTGGAAGGGTAATTAGGTGCAAGGGTGTAGCGTGATACATCCCTTGATCAGGCACTAAGTTAGTTATAGGATGTGTAATTTAAGTTATTTATTCCCTCTGCTGCCTCTTTGTTCACTTTATTGCAAGGGTAGGAGGGCACGTGGAAGTTGTTGAGATTTCTAATTGTAAGTGAAGTTGCTGTCTGCTGATTTGAAGTGAACGGCTGTGTACAGACACTGAAGGGATAATTGGCAGAAATTGCTGATGGATGTTGCTGTTAAACTACAACAAAAATATCTGTTTTTTTGCTTTCTGCTCTTGACAATAGTTAATCATAGTACAAGAGAAATGCTGTACACCATCACTGAGTCATTTGTTTTTCATTAAAATCTGAAAATCTTTTTCCCTTAGGACAAAAAAAGAATTGTTGTAACCTTCTCATCCCCTTCAAACATTAAAACTTCAGAACAAGCAAATAGTAAATAAAGAAGGCATTACTCTGAACAGACATAATATGCATAACTCTGATATACAGAGACCATTGCAGTGTCTCAGAAGGATGTGTTTAAATGGAGAACATGGTCTCCAAATGTCTGGAGAAAATTATTTTTCTTCACTGAACAAGAGATGCTTATTCCTCAAACCTTCTTTGCTGTCTGCAAAGACACCCTCCCTATTGTTTGTTTGGTTGGTTTTAGTAAATGTAAGTACAGATTCATGTCCTGAGTCAAACTGCTGCTTCTGAACTCATTAAAAGTTGGGGAGAGTTTGCCCTTCAATTTTAACTCCGCAGGTCAGCTATTATCTTCAGGTACGTCATTGTATGCCCGGACAGCTTGGCTGATTGTACTGAGTTGCTGTGGCTTTACACCACTGTAATGAAGGGCAGGACTTGATTTTACAGGCAGTCCCTTTGGGTGAAATGAACTAAGCTATGGACCTAACTTGCTGTTGGATTGATGGTGTTGGATAGCCCTGCCCCCAGCGGTGTGCTAACATTAGCAAACAATCCAATTAAAGGCATGGCTAATCCAACCTAATGAGGTTTTATTGTTGTAAAATGGACAGAATAAGCTCTCTTCACCTCTACCAACAGCAGTGCAACCCAGTCCCCTTTCCTGTAGGTCCATGTGCACCTGATATTTCCCTGGCCGTGGAATTCACATCATCTCTTTACTGTGCGGCATTAAGATGAGAATTTCGTTGCAAAAGTCTCCAGGCCTCACGATCATGAACTGACTGTTATCAACGTGAGCCTGTGTACAGGCTGCTGGGAACAATAGGCTTGTGATGTGTGAGTGAGTCCGTCGTCGCCGCGGATGCTCACTCTAACAGGTAGCATTGCAGTGTAAAGGAGATGTTGTCAATTCTTTCATCGGTGCCCAATTTAGCAGGAACATTCAATTGACGTACTTTCCACATAACACCAGACTGGCTTCTACCTCCATCCATCTGTCAAAATCCAGCAATTGTTTCCGTGGCAGAGGTATGAAGACATCGTTTTGTCAATGCAAAAACAGTGACCTATTAGGAGCTGAGATTTTGAGGACATGGTAAAATAAGCTTATATTAATACTAAATGAGTAAAAGGTAGATTGTAGATGCCTTGACTGACTTTTTGGAAAAGCTGGTCTCTCTCCTGACTGCAGTGGTAGCCACAGGTGACCACTGCTCCACAGGACTTTGGGAACATAATGTGAAGAAACTGTCCAGCTCATTTACATCACCTATTTAACCATCGATCTAGTTGTGTAATCAAAAAAAAGAGTATGTATTTTGGCACATACCAGCAAGCCAGATGTTGGTGTCTCTAAATAAAGCCAACACTTTGTGTTGGTAATCCACTGTCATGAATGCACGGGTGGCTTTCAGAAGGGAATTCAGTTACCTGTTTGAGAGGTTCTATACTTACATCAGGCCAGTTGGTTAAAAAAGAAAAGAAAAACAAAAAATCAATTCTGTGATGACCTGGCCATAAAAATTACTGCCAGGGCTGCATTTTTATGTTGCATTGATTATTTCACTGGCAGTCCATTCGATCTGTTTTTAGTAACAACTTTGAGACCAGAAAAGTTGTCCCAAATGAAACAGCATGGGGTTTTTTTCTATTCCAAGCACCGCTGTCACATGCTAAGTGTGTCATATACATGAAGATAATCTGAAAAGAATTGTTTTTGAACCTGAAAGCATAATCCCTTCTCTCCAAGCCCCCTGCAAAATAACAAAGTTTTTTTTCTAGCCAAGGTGAGGACACATTTTCTCACTGTGTGCGCTGCCTATGGAAATCCGTATACGAACGAAAAGCCACGAGTCATGTATCGCATCTTTCAAAGGATCAAGGGGCAAGGGAGCTGCACATAGTTTACAGATGGATGGTGAAGATGGTTGTCAGGACAAGGCATGTGCTGCTGGTTCCTGGTTTGAATGGACACGGTGGCGGCAGCAGTAGCGCACGGTGGTCACCTCTTCCCGCAGCTGGGGCTTAGAATGGTGTTCAAGAATGTGAAAAGCTATGGACCTCAGTGATGTTAATCGTGTGGTTTAGTTTAGTCACAAGTATAATTACTTTGCTGAATTGAAGTACACTGGAATAAGTATATAATTAATGCAAGACAAGGACGGACTTTGTTAGAAGCATGTGGAAAGCCACAGGTTCCCCTTGCTGGTTTCCCTTTGGTCCCCATGTACGGAGAAATGGCTTTACTTCTTACGCTATAAAGCATCTGCATTTGCAAGGCAAGGAAAGAGATTTGTTGAAACAGAATAATAAACTAAAAATAATCTTAAAAAATGGGAAGGAGCAGGAGTTTGTTTTTCTCCAATAATGAAAAGTAATCCAGATGGATTTTGCTTATTAAGACATGCTTGATACAATCATGTGTAGTCCTTTCCAGTTCTCCCTTCCCTCCTTTGTCAATCCCATGGACTGAATGTTGCTTTGACACTCAATTATAACCTCCAAGTAATGAAGGCACACTTCTAGCAGCAAGATCTGGCAGTCTGGCAAGGTTTTTCCTGTTTCTTAGGTTTTTTTCAATCTCTTCCAGTAGCATTCCCTTGAAATATCAAATGATGCCCAGAATGTAGATTCATTCTCACCCATGTGTTCATGCTCAGCATTGACTGTGTCAATCTACAGAAACTGTAGATGAGGCTTCTGTACACAGTGAGTTACAGATATTTGCTGCAACCTCTTACATGGAGTAGTCAGGTTAAAAGAAGGTCAGGTCAAGTAGTCAGGTAGAAAGTCCCACCCAGTGTAAACATCTCCGCTCAGGATGGTTGTCCAAGGTCAGGTTGGACGGGGCTCTGAGCAACCCGATCTGGTTGAACGTGTCCCTGCTCACTGCAGGAGGGTTGAGCTGGATGGTCTTTAAAGATCCCTTCCAACCCAAACCATTCTGTGATTCTGTTATTCCCTGTATAGTCACAGGGAGATGCAGATAGTCCCAGGGCACTATTTTTCTCATCCTGAGGCTGACATCTAAAAAAAGACAAACGAATCTGACCCAGGCAGTGTCACTCCTCCTTTGCTGTGGAGGAGGTGTATTATGGTGCCTTTTTAGTGCATAGTTGCTTCTTCGTTTGCACGTGGCAAGTTGTGGCAGCGCCCTGCTGTTGTCCTTTCTGGGGAGGACATGGTCTCACTGCCTAAGACCATGAGGTCTCCATAAACGTGTGGGATTTATGAAGGTATACGGAAGTTCAATGGAAAATGCTGCTCTTCATCCCTCTAAATTTGGAGGGTCTTAGTGGATCCCTACTCGATAGCTGATAATTGTTGTGTGAGACAAAGAAGCGGAGTTACATGAGTTCTGCCTTCCCTTCCTCTCATGTGGGGTAACATTGCACACATGCGAGGTTTCATTGCTGTACTGTGTAAATGGTGATTTGTTGTCCTTGCTGCTGATACCAGGTTTGGATAAGTTAGCCCAGCATATATCTATTCACCTTCCCTGTCAAAGTATACCCTTAAAATATGTTCAGATTCAGTAGCATTAGATGGCCTAGGCTTTCTAGCTGTAACAATGAAATATTGATAAATTGCTGTGCTATCTGATTGCTTTCAAGCATAAGGGAAGAAGAATTCAGTAAATCAAGCAGTGACTTTCGATTAAATGCAATCTCTGGAATTGCAGTTTTGGTCTCAACTGCTGCGTTTCTCAATGTACAGGAAAAGATTGATGCTTCTTTGTGGTACCAGATATAACTCAGAGCTCTTTTTGCATGTGAGGAAAAATCGGTTTCCTTGAAATTTTGGTTGCGGATCACCTGCTAGACTTCTGCTGAGTGTAATGTGAATCTTGATCTTCTTCTAAATTATATCTGAACTGAGGTGTAGCACGTGTCTTTCAACTTAATGAAATCTCTTTAAATGATGCATATCAAAGTGAGTAATGATTTGGGTCGAGGCACCTTGGTGGCTGATTCTCTGAGGACAGGCAAATGCTTGCTGAAAATAAAACTGCTTTAAGTTGGGGACCTGAAAATTTGGAAGTGCCTTTTTCGGTATTTAGCCCAAAAAGTACTGATTGTCTTAATCTCATGGAGGCTGGAACTAAATTTCAGCTGTCAAATAAAGGTGTTATGCTGCTTCTGGTGGGGTGAATGGCCCAGGGCTGCCATTTCTAATGTTCTTTTCAACCTCAGACTGACTTGCAAGATGTTTACAAAGTAGGTAATGTTATCCTGGTTTGTTGCAAGTGGGAGGAGTAAGGCTTGCAGTTACGAAATGAGCGGAACAAAGTCTTGGGGGGAGTTGTGTGGCAGCTAGGTCATGATTTTCTCCATTAAAAAAAAATATATGGGGGTGAATGGCTTTTTAAAGGCCTGAAAATATCCAGTAGGCTCTAAAAAGCTCTGTAGAGAGTAATGCTCATCAAAAAATGAGGAGAGATGATACAGTGCTTAGGCATCATATAGGTCTTAATTCTTCAAAGTTGACTTTTGTGGGTCTACTGTTGTAGACTGTGGCTTATATATGCCACATTGAATTTGTAGAACTATGTGGCAAGGTGGGATCTGGACTTGGGCATCCCCCTTGTGTCAGAGTTCCCTCATACTGGACAGAGGAGAAAGGGAAGAGGTGGGTGGGTACTTGGTGGGTAAAAACTGATCTTGGAGGCTCTAAGTAGGCCGAGAGAGGATTTTTCTGTATAATACCATTTTCTACACGTCCTCCTTTGCGATCTTTGTAGTTAGACCTAGTGAATCAAACGTAGCTTTAAGTTCATTGAAGGTTATATGAACCCTCTGAACTTCCTCTGGCAAAAGAGTGTTGACTTGATTCATGTAGTGTCTTGAGTCTTGAAGACAGTCCTTGCTTTAGAGTATACTTTTATGTTGTTGTTTGGCATGGAGTTATTTGCCCCTAGTATACTTGAATGGCTCATGTTGCAACAAATAATGTTGCCCTCTGAGATGTCTGCCATATTTGTTGCACATGTGGCATCTTGCACATGGGTTTTGTGTCTCTTTTTGTATTATTTACAATGTGAAATAGGTGTGATTGTCAAATTAAGTCCTTCCAAGTCATGGCAAGGTCAGTGGCTGCTCTGGGTATATGCGTCTTCCATATGTTTAGGTAAGATGGTCACCAGCTGAAGTAGCAGCTGCAAACAAGCAGTGGGTGATCTCAACTGACCATGAACACACATTTATACTTACCGAAACGGCCTGTCATCTTGACTTTCTGAGAAGACGACTCTCTTGCGCTGCTCATGTGTTGACCTCTTATGCAGACACCTTCAATAAATTTGGGACTACATGCAAGATCACCAGGCTCACTCTGCTAGATTCCAGCACTGCACTCTTTTCTGTTGTTTGCTGGTTCTTAATCCAGCCCTTCAAGCTCTTACTCGTAAAATGTGGTGTCCTTCTCACTGGCAAACTTTTCATCTGGTACCACTGGTATTTCTGGGACCTGGGTCTTGTCTGCTGCCTTGTGCCTCTTTACAGCCTCTGTGTGAAATGCAGCATCTTGGTGTTGTCTGCACCCAGCAGAAGAAGAAAAAGCAACTTCTCTGAAGACGTGGAGATTCTGATTTGGTGCATGTAAAGGCTTAAAACTGGCATCTTCGATGGTTTAGCAGAAGTCTTCATCCAAAACACCCGTCAGTGGCCGCGGCTTCGTTGCATACAAGAGTCTCAAGGATCATTTTGGAGGATGGAAAGGGGAAGCTCTCCTCTGGAGAGACTGTCACCACTGACCCTGGGAGGCAGTGGTTCGTCAGCCCTCCTTTCCACCCTAAGGGAGAATGGTGACCTCTCCTTTTGCCTGGTTCAGTGTCAGTGCTCAGGAAGGGGCCCACGTGAGTACAAATCCCTTTGCCTGTTCGGACCCCATGGATGGAGCCGTGGGACTAAGAATACACGGCAGCATAGGGCTCTCATTTCTTCAGGGGAAAGACTGGTTTTCATACAGCACCTTTTTTTCTGTAAGGGGGGAGAGAGTTAAGTATTTATTTACTTATTTACTTTATTCTGACCAGAGCTGAAACCTTGATTTTTGCAGTGTGCTTCCTTTCTCCCGCTGAATCATTTGTATGCATTTCACTGACAGAGTGTTTGAAAGCCCCGCTTTCCTCCAGGGAGTTTACAGCCAAACTGATGCAAACTCTTTCTTCTCAGGTGCCTCACGATCATCTGTCATCCAATGCAAGCCAGGAGGCAACTGCCCCAGCAGACACAGAGGCATGACTAGGCAGCTCTCCCCTCTATCTGTTGCTGAAGATTCTGCTGCTCCCATTCTTGAGCTGCAGAATCGAAGTCCCTCGGGAATCTGTCGGCACAGCAGAGTCGAGAGGCAGAGCAGATCAGGTAGGCATAACAGCCGCATTCCCGGCATCACAGCATGCCTGCGAAAGGCCTCTTTCGTCTGTTTTTTGAAAGATGGTGCAGAGTCTGAGCATGTTGACGTTCGTTTACAGTGCTGTGAACAGGAAGGCCATATGAAAGTCCTTTCTGTACCTGTGTGCAAACTGGGGTTAGGCGGGAAGGAAGCGATGATGGGAGGAAAAGGCCTGGGCCACAGTAGGAACGTGTAATGTGTTAGATATCTGAGAAATCATAAGTAGGTATAGAAGATCTTGAAAGGATGATTAACATTAGCACACAAGTTAGTTTTTACAGAGTGGTTATGTTTCATCAGCTTCAGCCTGGCCAGAGACCAGGACCCCTAAGAGCCAGCCATGTTCCTTCTCAAAGACAATGACAGGTCATACCATGGATGGTGTGATGAAGAGGAAGAGAAGCAACAGATGGAAGGATATCTAGGGAAGACCATCACAGTTCAGATCATCGATCAGCTGCACATCAGGGCTTCTGTCAGGAATGTGTCATCCGCTTTACTGCAGAAGTGTAGCTCAAATGAACCTGTAGGTATGGTGAACACTGTCTTCTTCACCATGATGTCCATCCATCACCAGCAGGGATGGGATGGGAGCAATTGCAATATGCAACCACAGGCCTGCGAGTCTGCTGAATTGTCCTGTTCAGGAGGAGAGAGCCGTTAAATGACTGAAATAATTCATCTGTCCAAGTCTTTGGAAGACTGTGTAGATACTGTGAGCAAAAAGGGGAAGAAGAACAGGTTGGATCTCCCTTGTATGCTGGAACTGTGGGAGATGAACCTTCCTCTCGTCACTTCACCGCTGATGGCAGCAAGCGTCAGCCATTTTCTTCTTGTGTTGGAAAATGGAGGGATCTTGTACTCCAGGAGTACTCTCTTGATGAAAACCCTCAGAAAAATACTGGAGGTGATTATGGCTGCAAGGAGTGGATGATACAGCATTTTGCAGTAAAGATCACACCTAAGATACCAGAAAACCAATTTTATTCTCATTTTTGCAGATAGCAGGCTGCAATAACTCTGTCCATGCTGGCACTAGGGTACATCCAAAATCAGAATCCATCTTCCCTAAGAAAGGACTTTAGTCCCCTTGAGAAAAGAGTAGTGCCTTGACATCATACTCTTCTAAACATTCATTTTGCATTTTTAAATTTCTCTTTTTATCCTGATCTTGCCTTCCTCATCAGTGAGGCCTAGGTAGGACTGACCTGGCAGGTAGGTAAACAAATGTAAAGAATATTATTTTCTAGGATGTGGTTGCCAAATAGTCAAAAGAGTTCCAAAGAAAAGCTGTAGGTTTTGGTTTTCTTCATCTCAGTCTTCTGAAAAATGACAGCAAAAGGCTTTTCTGTTACCATCTTGTCACAGAGACTTCACAAGCAAGAATTATGTTACAGACAAAAGGACCGTGCAGGGGTATTTCTACTAGCTGCCTTTCAACACAGTTTGCCATTGACCAGTGTCATCTCCATGTGTCTGCTGCAGTGTCATCTGCATTCCTTCCCTGTCCTTCCTTTTAATCCTTGTGGAGTTCTCAGATTGTTTCTGTGCTCTTGACAGGGTAAGTAAGGTTTGTTTCAGACCAAACTAAATGCAGACACCAAGGATTTCTACCACGTTGCTAATTGTAAAATGCTATCTACCAACCACTTTGGATGATCACTTTGTTTTCTCCACATTAGCATATCATTTGGTATCTGAACACAAGTGCTACTTTCCAGTTCAGTCCAGCCCCAGCTTCATGACTTGGAAATCCTTAAACCTATTTAGTATGAATTGTGTGCCTGCTCGCCATGTGCCTTTGAGTTCAAGCCCTGTAATTATTTTTAAAGATATTTCTTATTGTGTCCTTTTGGTTCTTTGGCCAAGATTTAGGTGTGCATATTCCATGGATTTTGCAAGCGACAAGCTACTATATCACTTTGGCTGGGGATCCATCTCAATTTCACTTAAATTAAATGTAAATATCTAGTCTAGGGAGAGATAAGTGCCTCCAGTGGGCTTAGATATATGAGGATAAAATCAGTTACCTTCTTTCTCACCATGCCTGTCCATTGTCATTATATATAAAGGGGCCCAAGACAACATGTTTAGTCTGAATACACAATTATTTGCTAACTGCATTACATGGGATGAATCCTAGCCATTAAGCACTTAACGAAAACTCCCCACTGTACGTTTAATCAGGCTAAAACTTCCATAGGTCTTTTAATTCAAGGTAGGACTTGCAAGAAGTGTATATTTCTGAGCCTTTCCTTAACATTCAAACCTGGGACTGTAAAATCCAAGTCAAATGCTAATGGTAGTGTCATGCATTGTAACAGCAATTACGTAGTTATTTGGTAATTGAAAAATAGAAAGCATGGATAAAGGTGCTTTAGTCTTCTATCATTGTATGATTATTGTAACTGTTAGCTGAAGAAGGACTAATTGCATGGTAGTCTTGCTTAGCAGGAAAACCTGCAAGTGGATGTTATATAATATATTCTTTTTAAGCCGTTCTAACTTGCAAATAAACTGTAATTTACCTTTTAATAGAAGATGTCAGTCATTATTAGTACCATAAAAATATCTATTTTCTCTCAGCAGCTAAAGAGAATGCTAAAATGATGCTTGCCTTTTCAGAGCTGTGTCTGATTATCCTCTGCATGTTTTTAATAAACCTGTAATTTTATTTAAATTCTTGATTCACCACTAAACAATGGAGCCGCAGAATACTGATTATTTTTAGGAAAAAAACACAGCATACAATTACAATTACAAAAAGCTCCATGTCCTGGTTAGGAAAATTCTTGATTGCAGATGTGCTCCCTGCTATGATGAATCATTTTTTAGATGTAACGTTGGTCTAATGTAATAGCTTTGAACCTCAGTTCGACATTTCTTTATGACTGCAGTAGAAACAGTGATATAAAAGGAAAGTAAACCTGAGTCTGATGAGTACCTTTTTCACATTTAAGTTGAATGTAGGACAGCGTATGCTCTCACTGCAGTGGATCTATAGCTCCTCTTAACATCAACAATTGTATTTTCTTATATATGTCACATCATGTGTTGATGCAACTGATAATTGATAGTTAAGAACAGCTGCAGGTCAAATGTTTAGCAGGAACTCCTGTTTCTTCTATCAAACCAATGTGATGTAGTCTAATGGAGTAAATGGTTGGAGCTTAATGCTGCCGCATGAGCTCGGGGGGCAACCGCGTTAGTGCTTCTCAGTATCCAATGCAGTTCAGCCCGTTGTTTTCAGCTGGGATCTGTGAAATCAAAATAGTCATGGATTGCATCTCTGGAAGATGTGTCTGGAGAGCAAGTCATCAGTCAGATTAAATTCTCTACACAGTCTGCACTTCGGATAGGAAATCTGCAGTGGTCTGCAGATTAGGTCTGAAAAGTGCTGTACTAAAATGGGAAATGACAACTTTCTGATTCCTCCTTGTTCCTATGTGTAGAAGTTTATTTCTAGGCATGCCAAGTTTCAGTTTTGTCCAGTTTCCTTTTTTAACTTAAAAAATGTAAATACACTAACTTGACTAAAAAAAGCCTTTCTCCGCTTGGGTATATAAAACTACAAAACTGTTTCTTTTTCCCCTCCCAGCTTGCAAATAAAAAAAGTGATTCTTGGGTTAAAATCTTGAATAATAAGAACTTGCTCCTGGCTTCAGATGTACTGATAAGAAAAGCTCAGATAGCTTTTATGTTGCGCACATGCACCACAGTTGACTTCATAATGTAGTTGGTTCCAAGGGTTGTAGCTCTGTTGTAGAGGTTTGGCTGACAGAACAGAAGAAGGGCTGATAAAGCAAACAGTGGCAACAGCTTAACCATGATGCTGTTACCTCAGGCCTCTGTATTGCGTTTGTTCCTATCCCCTTGAAATGACAGAGACAGTATTACTGATGTATTTCTTTGTGGGATTTCAGTGTTTGTGGGGCATAGAGGAATTCTAGGGAGAAGGCAAGAATTGTTTTGAATGTGTTCATTATGTGTACAACTCTTCTCTCTTTCTATTTCTTTTTCCAGGAGAAGAAGGAACACAAACGCACACAGAGAGCAGCAGCCAAGAAGCTGAAGGACAGACACGATGCCAGTCTTGCGCATCCACATTTCTCAAGCTTATCTGGAGATTCCTGATCATTTTGTCCGTCTCCTCCTCCTGGGTCGGGACCACGCAGTTTGTCAAAATCACGTATGAGACCTTTGACTGTCCTTTTTTCATGACTTGGTTCTCAACAAACTGGAACATTATGGTTTTTCCCATTTATTATTCTGGGCACCTTGCAACTGCACAGGAAAAACAGTCTCCAATCAAAAAATTCAGGTAGGCTTTATCGTGGCAATATCCCTTTAAACAATCTGATTTCTGTGGACTGAGATCCCTGTTCTTCTCAGTTTGACCCATGGTGTCAGAAGGCAGAATAAAGGTCACGCTGCAGAAAATCTCATTCATAAATAGCTTACAGAAGGCTAACAAATGAGTGATGTATGCTTGAATAAATGGATAATTGATTGTTAGAGGGTTTTTTTACTAATATGAAAAGGTCAATTTGCTTATAATCTTACTGTTATATCATCTAATATCTCTATATTTTGCGTTCATGTCTGGATCAGGCTTCCACTGGCCATTATTTAGTCTGTTCTGGTCCATTTGTGATAGAATGGTAGCGTAAAGTCCATCCAAAACAACTCGTAGTTGAGAAGGTGCTCAAAGCTGAGGAGATGGTTTCCATGAGGAAGACCATGGCTTGCTCTCTATGCTCAGCAAGTGTAGCAAGATGAAAACTGCTCTTTCCTTCTCCTGCTGGATCATAGTGTGGAAGAAGAGCATCCTAGTAGCCTTCTCTGCTCTCTTTTACATGTAGTAGGAATTAAAGCAGGTTGCAGACTCTTGGCTCTCCTCCTCCTATAGCTCTGAGGGTTAAGTTGACATAGCTGAGTGGCTGTCATCCTGAGGAAATTATGTGAAGGCTTTGTCCCATCTTCTTTCAGGCTCCACGTGGAAATACCTCTTCCTCTGTGTTCCGAACGCCAGGGGAAAATGTCTCTCTGACCCCAGCCTTTCCTTACGCCACGTGGCTGCGTGTTGTAATTGGACTGTCAACCTCAAGTGCAAAGGATTCGGTAGTACTAACCATAACATTGGTCTTCAGGGGTGGAAATTTGTAAATCCCTCTTCAGTAGCCACTGTGAAATCATAGAAATACAAGGTCCAACTACTAGCACTGCAGCAGGACCAAGCTGGCTTAGCTTCACCCTAGCCATTTCTTAAGAAAGCTGTATCTAAACTGTCCTCAGGGCTTGGAAGTACCGCCACTTTCTGGGACAATGCATTTCACGGTTCCTCCTCCACTTCCGTTACTCTACCAATCTGACAGTGAAGTAAAGCTGCTTTAAAGGATAGAGCTACATTCAGCTTGCCAAGAGATAACACACCTTGCTTCACAGGGCAGTTTTGAGCTGGGACCCAGTTCTGTTACTCCAGTGCAGACTTGCTTTGAAAACAATCTTGACTTCAGCAGAATTGTCTGTTCTGCAAGGTATTAGCCAGCGTGTGGCCCATACCTTGTTCCTGCTGACAGAGGGTTCAGCACAGCTGTCACTGAGCACACAGGGAATTCAATTTGTGACTGTCAGGCTGGAGTGTAGCAGGGCCAAATTCTTCCCTCATCTGCCTTTGCCAGGATCTGGGATGCAATTTGGCCCTAAATTATCATTTCTGTCAAATCAGCATGACTGAAATTGAACCGTTGCACTTAATTAACTGCTTCTCTGGAAACCCTGGTGCTTTGTACGGTAATGATGCCTTCATTCAGGTTCTTGCTGGAGTATTTGTGAGAACATTAACAGTGTCAGCTTGGTGTCTGGGTATGGGGCAAAGAAATAACAAATGCACAGCGGATAAGGACGAAGGTGAGAATAAATATCCCTGCGGATAGATCCTCTGCAGTTAGTTGGTTGGTTATATATACACTAGAGCAAAATTTCAGGCAAAACATTTGTGGCAATGCATAATAAAAGTATGCTTAAATAATTGATACATTTCCCAAGCTGCTAGGAGTTCAGCTTTTGAAGTTGAGGACATATGCTTACATGCCCAGAAGAATTTCTGCTCACACGGAGATGTGAAGTAGTTTTGTGAATGTGTGGAAACAGGAGACCGGTGTTAGAGCTGATGGGCCAACGGAAAGGCAACTTCCCAGGGTATTTCCTACTCCAGATATATCGGGAACTCACATTCCAGGGAGGAGGTAACTGCTGGCAAATACCAGCTTTATGATGGGGAGCAACTGCCTGGTCTGCACCGTGTTATAACTTGACAAATGAAACTCTTTCAGTTTGGGTTTGGGAATGTACATCTCGGATGAGTGCTTGATTTTCTGATGACTTAAAGAATTGAAAAGCATCATTTGTAGTTTTTAAATTCAGAGAGTTATAGACAGATTTAGTTCAGAAGGGATCTTTGGAAGTCAGTTAACCCAGCCTCCTACCCGGAACAGGGTTATTTTCAAAGTTGTTTGTATAATTGCTTGGCGTGTGTTCTTGATATTGTTCCTGTTACAAGGCTTGTTATTATATTTTTATAACATTTCTTGTTGCTTCATTCGCTGGTTTTATTTCTGTAGAGTAGCTAATTCTTGTCAATAAAGCCTGTCCTGTAGCGATTCCAGGCCTGCGTCAGAGCCCAGAGGTGATTTGTCTTTGTGTTTCTGGACGATGTAGTTACTCACTAGGAGCTTTAAAGACATATGACATTTTATCCAGCAGATATTCTCGGTGGATCAGAACAAACAGTGTCTATGATATCTTGGCAGAGATCAGTGATCAGGCGAGTGACTTGCAGAGTGCTGCCCCAGGTTGGTAAAGCTGTATAGAGTCACTGTTACTTTAATAAATCCCACTTGGACGGATAGAAGTCTCAATCTTCAACTTTGGATTGGCTTTCTGAAAGGTTTATAACCTTTGAGATTGTAAATTGTGTATTTCTTACCTTTCACACTTTACCTTAGAGATTAAATTTTGTGGTCTTAGAAACTAACTCAAGGTTATTACCTCCCTGCAGCATTTCAGTAAAGTATCTTGGTTGTCTTGAGGCAGAAGACTGGTATCCCCTCAGTATTGTAGATAAAAGGTATGTCCCACCTAAAGAGCTTAGAACTCTTTGCGTTAGCAGTGAATAAAATGATCTGCAACTCAGTAAGCTGAGCAATCGGAAATCTAACCCTGCCAGTATTTACCACAGCAGAAGACACTCCACAGACTTGGTGTAGGATCCTAATAGAGTTATGACTTGGAATAGCTGGATGATATTTTCAATGTCAATAAATTTTGCCTCCCTATCCACTGTCTTGGCTTCTCAAGAACAAACACTGTGACATTCAGCAGCTTTCTGCCAGAATATATCCACAGTATAATAGCTGAGGTTAGTCCTACAGGCACTGTGCAGCCTCAAGGCACTGGCTAGGAAGAGTGTTGGTAGGTGCAAGTTTAATAAATATGAACATGTTGGGAAGAGCTGGTTTCCTAGCAAGAAGGATAACAAGATGTGAGCATCACTTGAAGTAAAAACACAGCCATAAGTAGCTGATAATTTGCTGTCATCTGTCTTCTGCAAGTTTGTCACCTACAAATCTTTCCATCTATTTTGCAGCAGTAGCTCAGTCCAGCTTCCTCAGCCATGGACAGAATAGCACTGCAAATCTAGATCTTCACTGCAAAGGGCCTTTCAGAGGAGAGATGAGGATCTCTGTTGCTTGAAGCTGCTCCAGCCCCAAATGGCTGAACAGTAGGGAGGAAGACCAACAGCACAAAACCAAGGCTTTCCTTGGACCACTGCTTTTGGGAGGCAGCATGCCCATGGTGACACTGCTTATGTGAGAGGTTCACACACAAAGCTTCTGAGCAGACAAATACAGCTGGTCAGGCTCTTTCTTAATATTCAGACTTTGTTAGTCCTGGAAAACAATTCACCAGTTGCTTAACCACCATTACTCTGTTCCGTGTCTGTCTCCTGAAATGGAGCTGGAAGATACTTTATTGCAGCAGATGCCATCACTTAGATAGAAGGACCAAATGCCATAGTAGCAACTTGTGCTCACAAAAGGTCCCGCGGTGCTTCTCGCCACCATAATGTCACTGATGGCCTTGCCAAGTTTTAATCCAGGTGATGTACTTACATTCGCTGTATTCACGTTACCCCAGGTAGCATCTGTTAGCTCTGTTTTTTCTGGAAGCTGTTTTAAAACCAGCTGCTGCATGACATTCCAGAGGCTGCTGTGCGTCAGGGGTGAATAAACCCATTCTTCTGCAGGGGCAGGCATCAGAATAACTAAGAGGCACGCAAGCTATTTAGTGGGTGCCAGAGGCAAAGCTACATGACTGCCTGAGGTGCTGTAATTCCTGAGAGCATGGCACACTGCCCAGAGCTGATGGCTGAGGGCTACCTGCAAATAAAAAGAGCTATTTATGTTAGAGGGCAGGTTTTAAATAGACTTCTTCTGCATTTGGAAATAGTTTGTGTCATAGTTTCAGGGTCAGCTGCCCTTAGATATGTCTCTGCCTTTAAGTCAACAGCCTACAGATATAATTTGTATGGGGAGGGATCCGTGGAGCTTTCTCTCATGAGCCCAGGGTTTTTATCACTGTCATGCGATGACTCCTGCAAGTTTAATTTTAGTTGCATGCCAAAGAGGCTGAGTTAACCACTGAGCAACCAGCCCTCACAAAGCCCGAGGCAATCTATAGCCATGACTGGGAAAATAAAATATTCTTCCTATCTCCTCACTCGCTGAACATTATTCATGGAGTTCTCCTAGGCACGGAGGTGAATGCATCGGGTCTCTGTCTCACTCAGCACAACCCTGTCACAAGTCTTTGCTGATTATTTGTAACTGAGAGCTGAGGCACTGCTGGCCCCTGTTTTGTCTGGTCATTATACACTGCTGCGTGTGATGGAGGCTTTTCCATCTGCTTAAACAGCCTGGGGCCTGTGAAGTGTTTCCAGATTTCTTTTCCTAGCTGTGAATCTGTGCTCGTCCCTCCCACTGCTTCTTGGGAACTCAGAGATAAGTGACATTTGCAGCGTTGCCACAACTGCCTCTCCCAAATAGTTGACCAGCCCACAGAGTCCAACCCAGAATAATACAATAATCACTGAGGCTTCCTTCTTCCAAGGACTTGTAGTCAAGGCACTTCAGACTCCATCCTCCTGACTCTGCTCTGAGTTTGTCTGTGTGCAGACATCCCAGAGATCTGCAGGACAATGAAACCTGACCCATTCTGGCCCCCCTGCCTTTTTGGCTTTGGAAGCCACCCACCCTCCCCATGGATGGAGGAGCAGAAGCGCCGGGCTTATTCCCAGCATCTCCTTGCAGTGGGGGACCGCGATGGATGACAGGGGTATAATTTCCCAAGGCACATTTGTAGAAGAGCTTTTCCTGCCACCTTGCAGACTCCACTAGAGTGACGTGCTTGGATGGTTTTGCTGTTGCCTTTGTATGCTATCAGCATAGCACTGGGTACCTAACTGTGCCCTGCGTTACTGTAAGCAGCCCAAGCACCTTTCTCTCTTGTTTTAACACAGCACAAGCTTGTTTCTTCTAAGATGGGTCCTGACAGCTTCTGAGACAGGTTAGATTTACAACTGTGTAACGATCCAATCATGCATCAAAACCGATGGCAGAATTCCCACTGGGTTGGAGAGAGCAGGCTCTACACAGGTCTGTAGTTCACAGTGCAGCTCTGTTCTTGCCGGGAATGGGGCATCCTGGCTCTGGTGTCAGGTCATGGCATCACAGCCATGGTGCATCCAGGTCAGAGGCCACCTGTCTTGAACTGAGATGTAGTCTGAGCTCAGAATCACCCTCTGCATCCGCCTAAGTCTCATGGGGAGAAAGACATCTTTTAAACTTAAACTACTATATCTGCATGTCAACAAACATTTGAGTCTGTGCTACCAGTGAGTCCATTCTCAAAGAAACTCATCACCTTTAACTCCTGTTGAAATCAGCCGTACAAAAGCCTACAGTCAAACTTCAGCATTAATTTATTTGCTTTACTGAGTATTTTCTTTGCCTCTCAGATAAATGATACAAGCTATTCTCTTTCCATGTGTAACATTTCTGTTCAGATCTTTGGAGAACAGCCTGACTTCTGAGTATGTCTAGGTCAGCCAGAGTGAAGGAGATAATTAGCAGATCCACCTGCCTGAATGTTAACTTGTTGGACTCCCTGGCAGGGTTTGCAAAAGGCATCTGTAATTGCCAGAAATGACTGCTTTGTACCCCAGGTCATTTTACTGGCAGCAGGGAGTGAATGGTTATTAAGTAAGACATAGCTGATCTCATGTATTACATAGATGCTATTATTCTACTTTCCTCGAAACAAGAGTGATGTCTTCCATTCTTAATAGTAAAAAACTGCAATATTTTTAACAGCAGAATTCCCCAGAATTACTAAAAGTGGTTTAGGAGACCTAAAACCAATTCTGTCTTTAAAGGGAAAGCCAAATCAGGATGATTATTACATCGCCACCACCAACCCCCAAATAGCAAGTGTTTCTGACTTCACATTGCAGTGCATTCCTTGAAGTTGCTAATCAGTTCTGCATAATTAGTGTTTTAGCAATCTTCCAAACACAGACATTTTTGGCTGTGAATACTTTGGGGCCTCGAGGCCTCATGGCATTTAGATTAGTCCCTTAATGTAGCCGTGTAAGGATGTGTTGCAGTTTGATGGTACCTTGGCTCACTCCATTGGTGTTTGGGTTGTGTGAAGCGTTCACTTGTGGGACCTCTCATGTTTTAAATAGAGGTGTCAGAGAGCCTGCCATGTCAAGAAGTGAAGGATACCAGGAATATCTCAAGGAATCTTTTTAACCAATAACACAGACAGTAGAGTTGCTAAAAAACATCCTTCCCAGTTTGGGAAAGGTAGGGACATTTCAGGAGGGGTGCAGTGATGGGCCTTTAGTCAAGCTGCATGCTTAGCCTCCTCTTAGCCCCCACAGGCACCACTTTGCACAGGGGTGCTGTCCCCGAAAGCAGTGTCTTCTGAGCTGACCCTTCCCTTTCGTGAAATCCTCAGAAGCAAACGGCTCACAAACGGTTGTGTGTGACACAGTGTTTGGGAAGCTAGAGATTTTCTTTGCAATTCAGTCCACAAAGAAGCATCTCCAAGCAAACAGAAGTTTTCACTGTATAGTAAAATACAGCTGTTAAATGCCCTTCCCTTCCCCTTTCCTTTCTTTCCTTACACTGTTGTTTGACTGGCTCAGTCTCACTGGCCGATGGCTCTTTTTCCCACCACGGCGATGTGTCTGGCAGTCTTTTTGAGTATCTTTAGGCAATTCTTAAAGCTTAGTTGGCATTAGATTATGTTTCAATAAGAAGAAAAACAGGTTTTGGAGCAAAGCAAGAAAAAATTGTCAAGCTACAGAGAAAAAAAATTGCAGTTATAATCCCTCTGTTCATGGCCTCGAAGGCAGAGTCTGAGAACTGTCAGTGCATTACAGATAACCTTCATTTCTGTGTGTGAGTCCCTGGGATTATTGTTGCACAGAGTGTGATTATTCCAGGTAAGTTACTTCTTTCCTATTTGCAAAATTGCTGTTTTAAGAAGATTGTTGGTTATTTTCTCAATGTGAATTAAACAATAGATTCTTATGGGTTTGCAGAGTAGTTAGGAAAAGCACTTACTTGAAGGCGATAAAAGTCTAATGAATGTTTGTTGTGCTGGAGTGAATGCTAAGGAAAATCCTAGCTGAGTTTTAAACTCTTTTCTTTTCATAGGGAATGCAGTCGGATTTTTGGTGAAGATGGTCTGACGCTGAAAATCTTTCTTAAAAGGACTGCTCCCTTTTCTATTCTGTGGACTTTGACTAACTACCTGTATTTACTGGCTTTAAAGAAGCTGACAGCCACAGACGTCTCTGCCCTATTCTGTTGTAACAAAGCTTTTGTCTTCTTGCTTTCTTGGATTGTGCTGAAAGACAGGTTCATGGGAGCAAGGGTAATGGCATGCCTGATTTTCAACTCTCTCTTGTTTTCATAATTGCCCTTAAATCCATAAGCTATTGTGCTGCCATAGTACTGCTGCATTATGGTATGTATATACCATGAAACCATTTCTCATTTAATTTTGTGATGCAAACCTAAGGCTGAAGATCAGTTAGAAATCTCAGACCCCAGAGGTAATACGATGTGGGAATTTCAAGAAGCTATTACAGCTAAGTGTAATTTGATGAAGTAGAATAGGAGGATGTCCAGTTTCATATAAACCTCTTCTGTCTTCGATTACAGTGCTGAAGTACAGTCAATTAATTTTATTTTAAACTTTTTTGGTTCTAACCAAAGCAGTTTTATTCCTTGTTTGGGAAGATAGCTGTTTTCAGTATGTAATGTATTTTTCTTATGCCGCACTATTACTTTTTACATACACATATATGAATACACATGTGCGTGTGCCCAGTATAGTTTAAAAGGGACAGCAACTGTTTTGCATGATGGTCTATTTTGCACTAATGTGTTGTAGGACTCACTGACAGTAATATGGACCCTGCAAAAAGAAAAAAAAAAAAACAGAACTCGAGCAAAATGATGCACGCCTGGATTTGGGGGAAGGCAAACATGTTTTCTGTAATTTTACATACACAAATCTCCTAACATGCAGCAATTTAAACTGTTGACTTTATGACTTGGCTAAGGAGTAGCTAGGCCTTCTGCCAGTTCTGCTGATGCAGGCTGCCCCGTTGAAATGGCTCAGGGCCTAATGGTCGTGTTGGGTACAATCCTTATTGAAATATCAAGAACCTTGAACTTCATTAGGGACTGGCTGGGGCCAGGTTTGATGCCTAGGACCAGAAGGAGCCACCAGCAATTGGATTTAAGTTCCATGGAAAGCATGATTGATCAGGACACTCATCCGAGTGAGTTTGTTTTTTAAAAAATGAGCACAGCAGCTTTTCTCGATTAATAGTGTGATAGAAGGGTTCAGAAATGAAAGGCAAAGGCATCCTGTTTCACAGGCATCTGATCTAGCTCTTGGAGTAGCCACCAGCACACTGAACAGAGCTGTGTGCTTGCGGTTTGGGAATGGAAAAGGAAATTGTTTAAAGTAAAACAATTCCCCTGATTTGCTGGTGAGACAGAGCTGGCTGGGCAGTTAGTAATGGCACGGAGCCTGAGCACCTCAAGACACGTGTGCCATCACACAAGTGACCTCTTGGGTAGGGATCTGCCAGGGGTGGTTTGTTGGACTGGCTCACTGGAGGGTCTGGCCAGACCAGGCAAAGCTGAGGAGGTGAACCGGTGTTTCACAGACCTCAGCCATAGTGCCCTTGAAGGTAAGGACACAGACATTTCATCTTGCAGTGCTGAAGCCAGACATCTGTGTATCTATTTCATATACAACTTAAAATAGAGAAACATCAGGTGAATGTGACCTGCCCTCAGCCTGCTGATGACAAACTCAAAGAATAAGCAGGGTTTGAAATCCTCAGTCCTCTACAGAAATTAACAGGAACACTAACTTTGGAGGCTGTAGTTCCCTCCTCTGCCCCTTGATCATCTCAGGTTCCAGCTGAAAAAATAGGAAATTTTGTACCCTTTAAGCTAGTTTTTGTCTCAAAGCAACCTCCTTCTAGAAGAGGAGCATAGCTTTTGTATTTTCCTAGCCTACTCTCTTAAAGAAACTTAGATGAAAAGTACTAAAGCTGTTCTCAGTTATTAGTTATTTTTCACTGACTAAAAAAAAATGTTGCTATAAATATGCGTTAATATTAATGCTGTAAACACCATGAGGTCTGTGCAAGAAAAACCTGGCAGAAGTGAACAGCAAATCCTGCACATAAAAGAAACTGGTTTTGCTGTTAACTGGCAGACTCTGGATACACAGCACTGGAAAGGTAATTAGCAGCATTTTCCAGCAGCCCTCCTGCCAGAATAACACTTAATGATGTTAATAACCACGCAGGAGAGTGTTTGAGAACTAAAATACGACAAAGCAGCATGGACCCAGCCTTTTGTGCTTTGAATGCCTCTACTGCTTTGACCCCCCGGCCTCTCAGAGAGCAAGTGTAATTAGGTTATTTGGACAGCAAGGGGATGAAAAGAAATAAGGGCTTAATCATATACTCTGAGCCAGTGTTTCTGCAAAAGCACTCAGCACCCAGCAGCACGGCCAGTTTTTCAAAGCAGCTCAGCTCCTAGCAGCTCTTTCGGAGCTTCAGAGCCGACGGGCATGTCTGCGGCGCATCGGAGGTGGGGATGCAGCCGGTGCCTGTGTACCCGAGCACCTTTCATCCGCCTGGGCTCGAGAACCAGCAGCCATCAAGGCTCAGCGGGCTCTGCAGCACATTTCCCTGCCCGCCTGGTGTTGCTGCAGGCAGTCTCCAAACTGTCTCGGAGCAGCCAGCTGCCTGACGGCTCTCCGATCCCCCAGCTGCGTGCCAGCACACCGCTCCCGCACACCCCGGAAAGCAGCTGCTGGCCAGGCTGGGGGGCTGGATTTTCAGATGGACTGCCTAAAGACAAAACTGTCTTGATGGCCACCTTATGGTATGGCATAACCTTGGCCGTGGAAGCGGTGACTAGCTGTAGAAGTGCTGCTGGGGGCTCCGTGCAGAGGTCCGGCTGCCCTGGCTGGGTTCGAGCCGACCGGAGTGTGTGTTGTGCAGAGAACCACGTGCCCTCAGCAGTGATGCTGTAGCATGGGAAAGAGCTTGCACCCAACATGAGAGAGAAAAACGCCAGCTGGAGAAAGAGTATTCATATGAGGAGGACATATACAGCAATAGGTATGTAGCTGTTTACCTATAAAAGTAGTGCAGGTAGACCTTAGGTACCTTGAGCACCTACTGCCTTGCACAAGGCAACATAGCACAATCCCTGCCTGCACTGTAATCTTTGCTTGGACATTTCTGGACATCTCACAAATTAGTAACGTATCCCTGTTACACTGGGACTTCTGGAAGTCCAGACAGCTTTGGGTCGGAACAGGCACAACTATTTACAAGGCTTCATGTATTTGAGTAGTTCTGTTGTCTTGTGTTGCATAGATTTAGCTACATGCTTAAATGTTTACAAGTTTGAGCCCTCGGTTGTGTTTCATCTGTGAAGTCAAATTAATGCTTATTGGGTAGGTACGGAGTGGTCTGGGGACATTTCCCCCCCAAAAAAAAGGTTGGCTGTAGTCTAGAGGCAGGTTTCTTTACTACAGCACCTCATTTACTGCTGTGCTCCACATGGAAAAAAAAAATGCCCCTGAGTAAAATGTTGGTTGGCCTCAATCTCAACCAGGGAAAAAAAGGCGCGGGGAGGGGGAAGAGGCAGGCTAATGTTATTCCTTACCTAGGAGGCTCCGAAAGAAAGTTACTACCCTCTTCTGTTAATTAAAAGCCTTGTTTAATGAGCTGTCAGCTACAACAACCAGCTTCGCTTCGCTGTGACCTTGCTGCTTCTTGTCAGCTTCCAGAAGCCTGCAGGATGTGCTCTCAGGTTTCTAAAGCAAACGCACGACAATTGCTAGGCAGAGGTCAGCTGTGCTAATGCAGTGGTGTATAGTTTGCAGGAAGAGCTTTGAACATGAAACTTAAATAATGTTCTTGCTGTTTTCCAGTGTCAAGTCTTATTTATCTAATGTCTCCCGAGGTGATGCTCCATATGTGTCCATCATTTCAGTCATTGCAGGAAAAAGAGTGCCTGGCTTTCTAAATATTTGATTAAATTAGGAAACTGGCTCTCTGAATTTGGTGTAGTCAAACTGGGAAGATGTTTTTCCCAATAGAAAGAATCTTGTATTGGGGATGATGGATCTACTCATTTCCACAAATGGAAGGAGAGGACTCGCTGGGTCTGAGCAGTGAGTGCACTGAGTTAAATCTTGATCCTTTCCCTCTGAAGAAGGGGATGACTACATTGGACTTTTCTGGTTTGCCTTGTGGGAGACATTGCTTGAAATATTCCAGCTGAAATATTCCAGCTGACAGCTGAAATGCTACATCTGAATTTATGTACAAGGCGAGACGTCTAGTGCAGCCTGAGATGAAACCAGGCAGGCAGTGTAGCAGGACTTTTGGAAGAAGATAGGAGGGGCTGTACTGATGTCTGAGAGGTCCTGAGTGTAATTCTGGGCTTCAGCGGGTACTAACAAACTACTCGCTAAACCGAAGGCCAGACGGAGAAGCTCTGTAGGGACTGTTCCTGCTGAATGGGACTGAAATCCATTCTTCTAAGAGAATTTAACTTTGTTTTGCTCACAGGTCCTTGGGTAGATGTAAGCTCAGGGATCAAAATAAGCATTGCTGCATCTTGGGTGATGGTATGTGCATCCTGTGCCAGATGCACCCTGGCTTTTCAGCAGGGTGGACAGCAGAGGGTGATGTCTTCCAGCACTCCAGCTCACTTAAGGAGCGAAGGCCAGATTCCCATTCAGGCACTGGAAAATGCAGTGTGCTCCCCTGTCCTCCTCAGCAGCTCGCTGGTGAGAGCCCGAAGTCCAGAGATGGCAGCCTTGGATCCATGTCCCTCCTCTGGATGAAGGGACTCAAGCCCTTCTCCCAGGATGGCCTGACTGCTGGGATGTGTTATTCTGGGAAGGAGAGGAGGGAAGCCGTCTGCTCCCCTCTTGCTAAAGCCCTTCCACATCTCATCGAACCATTGCATTACGCCTGAGGGACTGTGAGTATGTATGTGACTCCAGCCCTTGTCATTAAGTTGGGGGACCTGGACTGCAAGTGCCATTTCATGGTGAATTTGGAGGTATCAACAGTACCTTCAGGTTTAGGTGACAGCTAGGCAGCTTTGTTGAACTGTGTCTTGGAGCTTGGATGTTTTAAACAGAAGTAAGGTGGGATGCAGACATGCACCGTGATTTGTGACTCTGCCTTCCGCACTCTGACTGCAATGCGAGGGGGGTACCCTTGTGCCTCCGTTGCTGGTAAAATAGGGCTAACGGTGAGAGGGAAGTACTTAAAGCTGCACCCAGGTGGTGAGCTCCCCAGTGAAGATGTTGGCCTGGATACCTATGGGATTTAGGAGCACTGACATTTTTACCTGTAGTCCCAGAGATTGGCTCCACCCTGGGAGTTGATTCTTGGTTCCCCATTGTCCCCCATTGCGTGGACACCTTTACCTGCGTCAGGCACATGTCCCCGTCCTGTGTGTCCCTTGAAATACGGTTTTGCTCTACTGACTGGCTCTGTTGAAATTGTTTTGTGGGATTTTTGTGCTTATTGTCTCAGTCTGACTCACATCTGCTTGGTATGAGTATCAGTGGGTTTTCTGGGACTCTTGGTAAAAGCTGTGAGATCTAAAAGTCAGGCTTCTCTGCAAAAGGGCACATGATTTGATCAAATGCCTGTAAAGTCTGTGGTGTGATGCATGTGAAGCTTAGATTTGTCTAGTAGTAAATATTTCTTAAATTAAGTTTAATGAGGTTTTCCAGGAAGCAAGTGTCCATCTCACATTGGTGTTGGCTCAGGAGTTGTGCCAGGGCTGCAGGAACAAGAAGGTAAAAAGCCCTGCCTGGCTCAGCGGTTATATTCGGGAGCCAGTTGGTGTGGCAGAGTTTGTAGAGTTTAACACTGTTGAGGTGAACCACATTAGTTTCATCCTTTGTATGAATGGGGAGAGCCTGCCTTGCCTATCCACTGGGGAACTGTGTGATTTAATGGATATCTGGGAACAGAAACAGGGTCTGAACCTAAAATGTTGCTGCTGATTGTGTAACAGCCAGCTTTGGGTACCTGCATTTGTGCATCTTCTGCTCTACATCCAGCTCTAGTATATGAACAGCCTTTTTTTAATGATAAAATGTTTAATGTAGTACTAATTTAAAAAAAAAATCTCTGTAGAAAAACCCCTGTCTTTCAGAAATGGGGCTGTGATTTTCCAGCAGTCTGAGGAAGCACATTTTCCTCTGCAGTCTAGGTATTCAGTGTTTCTGAAATTCAGACTCTTTATTTACCTGCTGAGGGACATTAGGTAGAGAAGGGGAGTTTTTCAAAGAATAAAACATGTCGGGATCCCTACCACTTCCTTAAGGTCCTTGGAGTCAAGACCCAGGATTTCAGATATGGTGTAGTTAATTATTTCTGTTCTTTTTCTTTGAAGCTCCTTAGAAGCTCTATCTGGGATTTTCAAATGAGGCCAAAAACCTAAGCACAAAGGTAAAGGCTTCATAAAGAAATTTGGTTCTGTCTGTCCAAGAAAGCTGTCAGGGCTGTTAGGAAAAACCATGCACAGCCGGAGCAGCCTGGAAGAGCTCCCAGTGGTAACGCTGGTTTTCCACAATATGGTGGTCATTCTCCTGGACTGGTGTCCAGGACGGTTGGCCATCTAAATGTTTGCATTTCAAGTCAAATTGGTGGTGTTGCTAACTATTTCTCTTGTTGTGTAGTAGAGCATAATGTCTTAAAATCTCTTGATCTTGGAGTCGTATCTGCAAAGTGGATGTTTAGCATTTAAAATGCTTAATGATAGATGTTCTGTCAGTAGGTCCCAGGAGAATTTGCAGTGCTATAGATCCATATCACTATCAGTGCATACACTTTCATTATGTTTTACATCTCTCCCAACCGTACATAATTTTCCCTATTTAAGGGAAAGCAAGAAAGCTTCAAGTCAGAGAAAGTAGCTAGTGACTCTCATTAAACCCCACGCAGCGATAATCTCTTGCCGTGTAATGAAATTGCACTGAGCTTTACATTGCTTTGCTTTGTCTGTGCAGATAGTTGCAGCAATAATGGCAATCACAGGAATTGTAATGATGGCATATGCAGATGGTTTCCAGGGTGATTCAATTATCGGGGTAGCATATGCTGTTGGATCAGCCTCTACATCTGCACTGTATAAGGTAGGTCATAACTGTTTATTAGTATTCTTATATTCTTTAACATTGGATGTTAAAAGCACAGGAGTACAAAGCAAATCACTATAAAATACATGTTTTATTTCATTCATCCCTCCTGCATCATTCATATTGTGACCAGGCGATGTCACGATGTCAGGAAATCTACTGTGAGGGTAATTAGCTGTTAGCTGCCAAATATTCAGAATGACTTTGCTTTATGAGCCTTTAATGAAATCTCCATTACTATGCTGCAAGTTTAGGATCGTGTTTTAATCATTTCCTGTCACCGCAGTTTATCGACACTATTTCGAAGGGGCTTGCCATATGCAGCAGGGAGGAGAGCCTGAATGCGGGTAGTGCCGCTTTCCCTGCGCAGGGACTGCTCGTCCCTGGTCTGCACTGCAGCTCTGCTGCGCATTCTGCGCTCGTGCTGGGCTTGGAGCCCCTGTGTGTGCCTGGTGCAGGCGACGCATTAGATACACGCAGGGCTTTGCCCCCTGCTTGAAAGTAGTGGCTGTGAAGATGAGGGATGAAGAGGGCAGGGATGTGTCTGAGAAACAGGTTAGGCTGAAGGTGGCTGTATTTATTGTCAGCTCAGGGAGGGTGAAGTGTGTGTGAAGAGAAGGAGAAGTTTGGAGTTACTTACAGTGGGATGAGAAGTTGCCTCCCAGCTTTAGACTGCGCTTGTCTCGCTGATAGATTTGTTGTGACCATTCACAAATCACTCAAGTGCATGGGATTTAGGCTCATGCAGGAGCAATCCTCCATGAAGCTTGTGCTGCCTGTGAACCTGAAGCGAGTCCCTCCAGGCTAGGCTTTCCTCTCACAGCAGGTTCATGCTGTGGAAGTCACTGGAGTCTCCTCACAAATCCTGACAGTGCCAAGCACAGCCCAAATCCTGTAACTTTTTGTTGCATGAATGGTGTTGTCCTTAGGTTCTTAGTCCCACTTGCTCCTTGTGGCATTTTGTGTTAAGCTTTGTTGTACAGATTCAACCATCCCCACTGTAATAACGTGGTATCCCCCTCTGTGCTAAAACACGGGAAAGGGCAGAAATTGGACCGAAGCTCCCCTTGCAAAACTCTTCAGCAGGAAAGGGCCAAGTTGTGGCACGCTGTCCTGGTCAGGGCTGTCCCCGTGCCCCGCTCTCCCCAAGAGAGCCGAGGACTCTGTGCAGGAAGGCTTTGCTTCCCACAACAGGCATGAAGTCTAAAACCCTCTTCTCTCCTCTCCCTTGCAGGTTTTGTTCAAAATGTTTCTTGGAAGTGCGAACTTCGGGGAAGCGGCTCATTTTGTTTCTACTCTGGGCTTCTTCAATTTAATTTTCATCTCCGTTACCCCGATCATACTGTATTTTACGAAAGTGGAGTACTGGTCCCCCTTCTCCGCTGTGCCATGGGGTTACCTGTGCGGAGTAGCCGGCCTCTGGTTAGGTATGTGTTTAAAAAATGTACTCATTTTTCTGCTCTTCTCCTCCTCCCCAATACAAAATTCACCTCAGGCACAAACAATTCACACACACACACCCCCCCGCCCAAGCATCAGAGAGCTCTCACAGATGAAATCTAATCCCAGTGCAAGCTGGTACTCCTTGAGAAATTACTCACATTTTTTCATAGGAAGCTTTAACACTAATATTAACAGCAGAGAATAAATAAGATACTAAATGTCCACTTTAGTTCTTTGCAGTCCTTCCGTAGTTTCATTGGTATTTCCCTCTCTCTGGCACAGCTTGACTGCTATAAATCCAATTCCAGAGCTGCATGTACGCAGTAGTTCTTGGCATGCTCTGTGAGGGGTGTGCACACTGACACGGGGACCCACAGCACTGGAGCAACTTTCCGTGGGTGCTGCCGGGCTCTGGGCAGAGCTTGCACAGCTTTGCATTAGCCTGCAAAAGCTGGTGCCATTTCTTCTCCTGCCGTCTTCACCTCCCCTCCGCTCTTACAACGCTCCCTCTTTCAAAGCCACGGTTGCTATTCTCTAGCCAGGCAGAGCAGCTGTTGGATTCAGCCCAGGGGCATTTTAATTTCCAGATATAACAACATCCTTTCCTTTAGTCAAGTGTCTGTTATTTCATAATTGAAGAGGTTTTTGTCTCCACTACAAGTATATTAAATGGAAACAAAGAGGATGTCATTGCCTGGTACATAGCCCACCTGCACAGCCATCCTGACACATGGTCGGGCTGACAGCTGAGGTGCTGTGAGCACCTTGAAACTGCTCTGTGTGTGTCTAAGGGACAAAAAGTAGGGATAACTTAAACCACCCAGAGATCTACCCAAGGGAACAACCTTGCGGAGCAGACAAACTTGCTCCTTTTACGTAGGGGACTCAGCAGCAGGACTGGGTGGTGGGTAACTGAGGGGGATCTTGGGTCCTAGGAGGGGCGAAGCTTGGGTCCTGCCACAGCACCAGCCCCTGGCTGCGAGACCTGGAAGAGCACCCTAGGGAATGGTATGAAAGGGAAGTTTTTGCAGTTTGCTTTTGGTCTCTCAAGGAAATGGAGCTGGCTGGGAATGCTGTCATGTAAAAAAAAAAAAAACAAAACAAAACAAAAAACCCAACCCATAAATTAAAGGTGTTGAACATTTGTACTTCGTCAGCTTTCATTTTGCCTTCAGCATGCCGGCAAGACCGTGGTCTCACTCTGATTTGTTTAGTTCACAGTTAATTTTATTGGCTAATTGTATTAGTGTCCTTTAGAGTATGAGTTCCTGCTGCTATCACCTTTGGTGTGTGGGGCCTTTCATCAGTGACATGTCCAAGACAAGGACAACACAGCCCAGCCAAAAAGGGAAGCTGGGATCACTTTCCTTCTGGTAGGAGGAGAAATGATGGCTTATAGCAGCAAAACCAGGGTGTTGGTATCTGATTAAAGCTTGGACAAAGCTGTGAAATACAAGTGTGATAACCTTGGTATTAGAGTTTGTGAAAGGATGTACAGCCCTCCCTCTTCCCTCCTGCAGAACTTCCCCTCATTTCACACTCATATGTAAAAAAATTATTTTCTCTGCTTATCCCTAGCTTTCAATATTCTGGTTAACGTTGGCGTCGTGCTTACATACCCCATTCTGATCTCTATCGGCACAGTGCTCAGCGTCCCTGGAAATGCAGGTACAAGTACATGGTTGTTGGTGGAAAAGTAAACACACAGGCATGCAGACAGCAGAAGCAGCTTATTGTCTAAATAGTCAAAATCTGTTGTCACATCATTTCAAAAGCAGTTCAGTCTCCTTCGGCTTCCATGGATGCTCCTGGTGATGGTGGATATTTCAGCTGGTGAAAGCCTTTTTTTTTTTGTCTTGCCTACTTTCTCTGGGAGTGACGGGATGCATCCGTACCACACAGAGGAGAGGGCAGGCTGATCCCCAGCCAGCAGCCCAAAGCTGGTTGCTGCTGAGATATGGCAGGGTCAGCGTGCTGCTGCTGCGGCTCAGCGCTGTGGTGGTGGCTTGCCATGCAGCAGCAGGGCAGGACGTATATGTAGAAGTTTACTCCACAGTCCTATCTTGTTGAACAGCCTCTGTCTCTGCTCTTCCAGTCTCATCCTCCACCCTCTTAGCCTTGCCACTTCAGGTATTTGAGCCAGTGTTGTGGCTTAACCCGGCAGGCAGCTAAACACCACACAGCCATTTGCTCACCCTCCCTCTCCCATGCGATGGGGGAGAGAATTGGAAAAAAAGGAAGTAAAATTCATGGGCTGAGATAAAGGCAGTTTAATAGGACAGCAGAGAAAGAGAAAACAGTAATATACAAAGCAAGTGATGCATGATTCTATGCACAATACAATTGCTCACCACCCACTGACCAATGCCCAGCCAGTCTCCGAGCAGTGATCGCTGTCCCCCGGCCAGCTCCCCCCAGTTTCTATACTGAGCATGACGTCATATGGTATGGAATAGCCCTTTGGGCAGTTTGGATCAACTATTCTGGCTGTGCCCCCTCCCAGTTTCTTGTGCACCTGGCAGAGCATGGGAAGCTGAAAAGTCCTTGACTAGTGTCAGCACTACTTAGCAACAACTAAAACATCAGCGTGTTATCAACATTCTTCTCATCCTAAATCCAAAACACAGCACTATGCCAGCTACTAGGAAGAACATTAACGCTATCCCAGCTGAAATCAGGACAGTATGTTTTCAAAGAAACATCTATTTTTAGGGGAATGCAGGTCAGAGCAGCGACACAGTCAGTACCTGTAAGAGGCTGCTGAAGGGCTCAGATGTGCTGTTGTTGCTGGTTGTGGAGGTGGGAGGCTGGGCCTGGAGGCATCGACTCCAGCTTTCTGACCTGCATGCTGCTCTCTCCCTATCACCAGTCCATGCAGCCCAAGGAAACATTATCCTGATGCATCCTGCTGTAGATGAAGAATTACCATAAATTGCCTTCCCTCTCAGAGCAGAAATGGAAACCTTGAGGCTTAGACCAGCCCTACAAGGCTTCCTCAGAGCCTGCATGAAGGCGGTGAGGGGACGTGGCACGTCCAGTACCACGCTCTCAGGCCAAAGCTGTTCTCTGAACTCAAGGAGCTGGTCACTCTAGAGGATTGAGCACGACATGGCCGCTATCACAGCCAGAGTGCAACACGCAGGTTACGGAGATGTGCCAGGCTGGTCTGATGCTGTAGATCACCCTGCTGCAGTTTTGACGGCATTGTTGTTTCTTCTTCACAGCTGTGGATCTGTTGAAGCACAAAATGATCTTCAGCGTAGTGAGGTTGGGAGCCACCATCATCATTTGCATTGGGTTTCTGCTGATGCTGCTCCCTGAGGAATGGGATGAAATAACCCTGAGGTTCATCAACAGCTTGAAAGAGAAGAAAAGTGAGGATCATGCTGACGACATCACAGACTCCAGCGTACACACAAGAAGCAGAAGTAGAGCTAATGGGACAGTGTCTATACCACTAGCTTAGGGCTGGTGGACTTTACCTGCACGCAGATGTATATTCTGTGAATATAGCTTAAATTTCCTCACTACTTGTATGCTTAAAAATGACATTTACTCTGAACTGGAGATGAACTGTAAGATAAGAGAAATACATCTATAATAAATGTTTACATTTATACGCTTATGAAGGAACGGGTGTAAATAACTACAATAAAATGTTTTGTAATCAAAACCATTTAAGCTTGTGTCTTACTGAACTGGCGCGGGTTTAAAATATCGATCAAGCCTACATTGTTTATCTTCTTTTGCTGGCAAAAGTAGAACCATTCTCAAGGATACAAATCTTGGATATTTCCAGCTAAATCTCAAAACTGACCATGTCGACTTACTTTCAGTGAGGTAGTGGTTTTGGAAAGCCATTTCAAATCTCTCCCGGCATTTTTGAGAATTCATTTCTGAAAGACGCCGATGTTCACGTTGATATTAGCAATTATTGTCAGAATAAATATTCTGTGATATGCAAAACACAAATTTTTTTTCATTAAGTTACGTTATTGTGAAATAACGTGATGAAAGCTACTTGACACGTAACCTGGATGTGCTACAGTGCTCTTAGCCCAGAGCTGCATTGCTGCAAGCTTCTCACCTGTCCGCTGCCTACTGCGCCTGGAGCCAGTGGAAATCCATGGCTCAGTACTGACGTCCTAACCCACGTGACACCCAGGACATCAGTGGGGCAAGGGTAGACACCCTGCCTCCCAGCCCGCTTCGGAGAGAGGGCTGCTGGTGAACGTAGGAGAACAGCAAGTTCACGTGAGCTCTTGCCAGTTAAAACAGTTCAAACTAGTTTTGCTAATTTGTAAATCTGTCGGATTTCTACCTGCCCTCGTCACCCAAACTGAGTAATTGAGCTGATGTTGATCACACCCTCGACTCTGGGACTGCTGCTGCACCTTTAGCTGGCTTCACACCTTGTCCCAGCCTTTGCTGAAGAACCGACCCCACTCGTGACACCCATGGTCCGCTCCAGCCTGTGACCGGGCAGTTGCAAACGTCCTATAAACCTGAATAAACCTGAAACCACCCACAGCTTCGCCCCCTGAAAGGCACCAGTGCTAGAGCCCCACATCCCTCCCACAGCCATGCCGAGCCGTGCCTCTTTCCAACACCAACTTTCCAGCAGTGGCACTGGATTTTGGGTGCCTTTATAAAGTAAAGCCAAACCCAGCCTTTTTTTGTCTCTCTTTCTCCCAGAAAAGCTGCACTCCCAGCTGAACACAGCTTCTCAGCAGAGATTGAACACCCCGGATCGCCAGCATCCCTGGGAAATTCCAGTTCCTATTTTCTAGAACTTTTCCTTTGGGCCAAACAAATATTTTTCTTAACCTCCACCACAAAAAAAAAAAAAAAAAAAAAAAAATCTTTCAAAAGCCAAAACAAACCAACCAACCCACCCAGTGCCTTCCCCAGGCCTGTCGCTGTGCCATTTAGGATGGCTGTTTTCCATTACAGCATTCCTAGGATCAGCCACGCAAGATGACTTTGATATGCAGACAGAAGCATTTTTTTTTTTTCTTCTTTTTAAGAAGAGTAGAAACAACTGGAAAGTAACACAGATTGCTGAACTCTACAGGCCTGCTCGCTCTTTGTGAGTTTGATTAGCAGCTAGTAGGGGTTTTTTTGATGGTATTTCTGCCAGAAAAAGAACATTGTTAGGGAAAGGAAGGGTTTGTTATTAATAATACCAGTTGTATGATAGCAATAACTGTGTTTCTTATTAAAGTAACAGCAAGAGCACACCCAGCACAAAGCCATGATTGAGTTTGGGGCTGCTTGCAAGCTCACCTCCCCGCGAGCACGTGCTGGCTGGCACGTCCGAACGCACCCCTCGTACTGCACTCGTGCACAGGGGGGGTCCCACGGGAGCCCCGTGGCTTGGAGAAGGGCCCTGGGGCATGGCTGGTCCCAGGGGCAGCGGTGGCAGCGATGGGGCTGGAGGGTGGTGGCCACCCACCACGGCCCCATGGCCGTTAGGGCTTAATACTGCTGCAAACAAGGCAATTTGTGCAAATAATAACAAAAGCACTGTGTTCTTTGCCTCTCTTCTATTTGATGGTTTTTATCTTTTAACGTTCGTGTCTAAACTTCCTTGCAACCAGCAGAGCTAACAAAATACTTCTGTATATTAAAAAAAAAAAAAAAAAAGGCAAACTTGGGCTCTTTCATCACACGACTGCAGAATTGGGGCTGTAGAAACCGCCCCAACCAACCATCCCCTTTGCACTAAACCCAGAGGTGTAAGGGTTGACTACACGCACACACACGGTCTTCTAAAAGTCTCTTCCAGCATTTGAGAAGATGGGCTCAGATTCTCCTCTGCTAGACATTAAAAATACTCTAAAAAACTGAATTATATCGGACAGGAGATACGTCTGAGAGAAAATAGCACATGGCAGCTTAGGCACCACATCAAGTCGATTTTGGAGTTGTTACATTCATTTACAGTAATAGATAGTTTGAGAAATGTGTTTTACTGAAATTTTAGCTCCTGCCAAACCGAACACGCGGGAAGAACAAACATTTCCTTTTAGCATGCGTTGATGAGTACATTTTGGCAAGCAGCCTCATGGCAGCATCTTCAGGCCCAAGACTTGATCCTTCAAGGAACCTCATTGAGTATTCAGCAGGGAAAATCATGTGAAACCCCGTTGTTTGAGCCAGTTTTCCCCTACTTGAGATGTTTCATGGCCAGGGGCACAGTGTGTTACTGTGCCAGCCTGTCACTCTCTACGAGCACACCCCGTGCACGTCCCATCCCCAGGGACCTGCGATCACCCTTGCCTTTCTGCAGGCAGGAAAGACGCACAGCTCTGAGCCCGGCGGCCACCTTCCGCCTCATCTCAGGCTTAACAGCCAATGTCTGACCCAACCCAAGCTTTCTGCTAGGGGCGAGCATCCCCCACGTTGCTGCCTGTAGAGCGAATGGCGCCGAGGGTCGAACCGGAGCTGCAGAAGGCTTTCTCCCCTCTTCCACCACTTCGCTCCCCCCAGCCCCTGCTGTGGGTGGGCAGGAGGGGTTTGCTCCTGCGTCCTTCCTACCATCAGCTCCGGGCAACATTCCACTGTGGTAGCCACAGGTGTCCCAGATCCCCAGAGGCAAGCAGGTACCTAATCCCTCAGTTGCATCGTGCCCAGATGCTTTCCAGCAGTGCTCATCCTGCTCAGCAATTCATTAAGGCCCCCTCGTTCACCCGCTGCCCAAACTGCAGTTCATCTTTCTTACTAAGCGAGGAAGGTAATTGTTTTCCCTTGAGCGCAGCTCAGCCTTTCAGCCGGAGAAAACCCATTAAACCCAAGAAATCAGACAATAAATGGAGGCTATTTTGCACAACCGCATTGATGACCCATCTGAGGAATGCAAACCAATAATCACGCCCATCAAGTGACCGATCAGATGTGGTTACTTCTGCTGCCGTGGGCATCTCTGATGAGCCCCTCTATCGTCTCCAGCAACGCGAGGGTTTCATTTCAGCTGCACCGTCTCGTTTGCACCCCAAGGAAAACGCCAGTTGTCATCCGGCAGCTGCATTATCAGATTCTCCTTCACACCAGGGCCCGGCTTTCTGGAAGGAAAATAAAACGTGCTGCGAATAACCCGCCTCGAGCATCGCCGCCTGCACGCGCCCTCTCCAGAGGGCTCAGCGACCAGGCACCGCGGACAGTGTTATCTCAGCACCGCCGCTACCCTCAGCCTTGGCTGGGATAAGATGAACGTCGCCTGTTAATACAAGCAACAAGCAGCAGAGGGAGGAACGAGCCGTAGTTCTTGACTTTACAGATGTGTAATAACAGGATCTATTAGTCGCACCGATGTGCAGCCCAGCCAGTGAAACGGTGCTGGATTATTTTCCTCTCTTCGCTGCTCTGCTTGTTCATGCTATCGCTAGCTAAACGCACTGCAAGCATAATAAATGACAACAAGCCTGTTTGCCTTGTTACGGTTCCTTCTGCTTTACTCACCAGAGATTTCCATAAACCCCAGCTGTTATTTCAGCAGAAATCCGTGCCACCTACATTCCATCTCTTCCTGTGCCCATGTTTCCTGGGATTCGAGGGCAAAACCTGCATCAATCTCTGCAACACATCGGGTTGCTGCAACCCATCTCTTCCATTTGCCCTCCCAGCAGGTAGAAGACAAAGGGGATAGGAAACACTTACCCGACCATGCACACTTAGAATCACAGAATCGTTCACGTTGGAAAAGACCTTTGAGATCACAGAGTCCAACCGCAAACCTAACACTACCAAGTCCACCACTAAACCATGTCCCTAAGTGCCACATCTGCACGTCTTTTAAATACCTCCAGGCATGGTGCCTCAACCGCTTCCCTGGGCAGCCTGTTCCAATGCTTGACAACCCTTTCAGTGAAGGAATTTTTCCCTAATGTCCAATCTAAACCTCCCCTGGTGCAACTTGAGGCTGTTTCTTCTCATCCTACTTACACCACTACATCTTGGCATTTGGGGATTTTTTTTTCCCCCCATTGTTTTGCTTTTGGACCTTAAGCTTCCTCCCCTCTCCCCGATCTCCATGACAAGCCATGATGCTCTGACAAGTGGCTGCCTTCCCCATGGTTTGGCACATCTTGCACACTGTGGAAAGCCACACGCAGAGCTGTGACAGTAATTAAAAATTCATTTCCAAGGAGAAGTTTCAAGGCAGAGGCAATCCACTGCTGCGGCTGGACCTTAGATGGGTGCCCTGTGCCAAATCCTCCCCTTGGTTCGCCTTTGCTCCACGAACTGCTCCTCTGTGGGGAACATGCCCTGCCCCCAGTCACAGCACTGCCCTACCCTTGGGCTTTTCCCTGTATCTTCCTTAAAACAAAGGCATCGGAACACTTAGGAGTCAATGATTTCATTTTGACTGCAATAAATTTGCTGGAAAATCCAATTCTGGCAACAACAGCGTCACTTACAGGTTCCAGCTCACTTTGGTGGAGGGTTTCAGGCAGTAAATGAAGTGGGAGAAAGTTTTCACTCTCCTGGGAGGGACCATGTGCTGTCCCTAACAGCAATGTATGGGACCAAAGCTCCTTCCAGCCCCATGTTTCTACAGCACAGCGCTTGGGAATCCAACGGAACCTTCACTACAGATAGAAGGCTGCATTAAAGTTAAAGAAAAGGATGAGCTTCACATCACCAGGAGGGCAGTGATGAAGCCAGCCTGAAGCTCAGGCTTGCCTCAACCCATCCTTCCCCCCATCAACTGGCCTTAAAGACAGGTTTAAGCGAGGGGGTTAACACGGGATTACTTTGTGCTGTAGCGGGGCTGTCACCACTCACCCTCGAGCCGAGCAGGTTGAAACGATGCCAATAACCACGGTCTCTACCACCACACACGGACGGCTCACCCAGCAAACCCCAACACCCTGCACAACCACGGTCCAGGGAGCCCAGGTAAAGACATGAAGGGGTAATTTTGGGCCAGCAGTTGGAAGTGATAATATTTGGGAGCCTCTTGCAGTACCATTGGGCCCTTCTGGGACCCAGTTCAACCGCAAGCTTGCTCTCGGTTTGCCCCAGCAACCTGCAGGAAGGGCATCTTTTTGCAGCCTGCCTTCCTCCCACTGCCCCAAACCCGCAGCTGCTGCTCTTGGCCCTCTTGGCTTTACAAAGTAAAGGCATGTGGAGATCAAAGCACCGCTCCGAAGTACACAGATGCTGAGATTTTAAGGATTTGCTGGGAGATACCAGTCATTAACTGATGCAGCATCAAGGTGCTGAGCAGTGCTGTCAGGCTGACATCCTTGGGCATGGGTACCACAGAGCCGTACCGCAGCAGGGGAGGTGGGGCCCAGCACTCGTGAACCGGTTGGAAGGATGCTGCATCACCTTTAAATGCAAAAGGGAACATCTCTTCACCTAGAGCTCCGCCAGATGAAGTGCTTGGAGCAGCGTCAGCCCCAGGTATGTCTGTCCCTTTGCAATCCCCTTCCCTAAATCACCATGCAACAGGCTGTGGTGCCGTCCTGCACGGCAGAGGGGGAAACCCATCTGACAGGGAGGGAAACCCGGCCAAGAGAGTGGGGTTGGCAGCACGGGGAGCAGTGGGACCCTGCGAGGATTTCAGCAGGGCCAGTGCCACAGCATCACACCCCGGTGAAACCCCCAGATACAGCATGACAGGCGCTAGCTTTAACATCCATGGGGGTTTTCCACTGCTCCGACACATCCATCATTGCATTTAATCCACAGTCTTCCCAAGCTGCTTAACAGGAATTACCTGTTCTCAGCAGGGGAGTGGGAAAGGGAAGAAAAAAAAAAAAAAAACAAACATTAAGCATTGAGAAACTCAGGAGGGATGCAGAGTGTTGATTTCATATTTTCATTTGAAAAAGAAGGGGGAAAAAAAATATTACAGACTAAGCTTCTCTGCTCCCTCATGCCCTGTGTGTCACATTGTAAACCAAAGTCACAAGTGATGTTGGTGCTTTGCGGCTGGAAACATGAACTGGCTGGGCTACTCCAGGGATGAATAATTTTTTCTGGGAGGTGCCACCCCTGGCTGGTGGCATTTTGCAGCTCAAAACCTCCCCGTTTCCATCAAGGGGGAGCTGAGTGGTTTATCCGTGGATCTACCAGCCATGAGTGCTGGACACTTGGCTCTGCAGTGATCCTCATTTCCCTGCGGAACCCTCCTCCCAGCACTCCTCTCCCAAGAGAAAAGCCAAAAGAGGCCCCGACTGCTCCAAACATACAGGATAGTTCCAGAAATCCCAGTGGGATGACCTTCTGCTAAATGAACCGTGGCTCTGACACATGTTGGGGTCTCCCTCCCACACTCAGCGTTTGCTGGTTTCCACGTGTTCCACAGCAGAGCCCACAGGTGCTCCGACCTCCTCCCGCAACCCTATTCCTGCCAAAAACCCCACCCTGCAATACTAAACGTGTTGCATAAATAATCCTCCCTACGTATTTTTCCAACCATTCCACCTTGGAAATGAACGACTGACTCCCTAGAGCTCCGAGGAACCTGTGCCCTCTGAACCCCCTCATTCTCCTTGGGAATGGAAAGGAAGACACAAAACAGAGATGTGTAGGTCTTTCCCTTATGCACCGATCCTGCTGCGCTTGGCCCATATCCTGCAGCAGCTCCAAAGCTGCAGAACATGACTCACTTTGGCTGATGTTTTCAGGTGGGTTTGTGCTAAAGCCGCATTTTTTTCCAGCAGTGCTACTGGCCTGCAGGAGCAAAGGCGGAAGATGCTCCTCTGGCAGCCCCTGTCCCCAGGCTGCTTCCCCAATGCAGGGTGGGAGATGTTTTAACCCTTCTGGTGCTCCGAGGATTGAATTTCCCTCCAAAACCTGAAGATTTAGCAAAAGAGCTTCTTGTAGAAATACCTCCAGGTCAGCCAGTGACCAGCTGAGGTGGTGCCCCAGTTGAAAAATCACTTGTAGGTAAAAACCCCAAAGCTTCCCCAGGGCTTGGCGCTGGCTCCCCGAGCTGCTTTCCCCTCCTCCGTCAGCAGCAGCCACCTCTTGTCCCTGCGGGGGAATGGCCGGGGCCAGGTCAATGTTTAACCGAGCAGGGAAGGATGTGTGGGCACGTCTGTGGGAGACAGCCCCAGCCCCAGCAGCGAGCTCCCCAGGAACCGCGGTCGCTTGCAAGGGTCCCTCCGTGTCCAGGGAGAGGTTTTCCTTCTCCTTTCAAAGCCACTGCTCTGCAAAATGGGCCTGGGCTCTTCCAAGGTGCACCCCAAGGTGACCAAGGTGGCACCAATGCATGGCGGGGAGGACCTGCCTGCTCTCACCACCCCATTCTGGCTCTCCAGCTTGCCCGGAGAGCCCAGCCTGCATCCACCGGCCGCAGCGGAGTGGGGAAAACCCACATTTCACTGGCAACTTCCACCTCTCCGGGAGACCTGGTATGGGAGAGCCTCTTCAGGTAAGGGGGTCACCAACGAATTACTGCGAAGCGCAGGGCGGAGACCCACTGGGCATCAGCTGGGGCCATGGGTTTGCTTGCTGCAGCGCGGGGTGGGTGTAGGTCTGTGCACGTGCCATTCTGCATCAGTAGCTTTTTGCCATTCCCAGGACATTTTAGCTTTGGGAAAACTCATTTCCTGCCACCCCCCTCAGCCTGTTTTGAAAAGCGTCTCAGTCACCAGAGCCCAAATCCCAGGCTCCTTACTCCCACCGGTCATCCCCCTGGGAACAGCCCCACTGCGCAGCATTGACCTGGCATGCAGTGACACCAGCCTGCATCCGAGCAAGCCCTTCTACAGCAGCCCCGTAACTCCTGGTTATACACCTGTTCCGCTCACCTGCTGCCACTGGGCATATCGATATCATTAGCTTAATTAGAATTAGATTCTGGGTAATGTGCTCAGCAGGTAAAATTCAACATTAAAATAAATTATAGCCATGTCTCGCACAGGGCTAATTTCATAAGCCAAGAGGCAGAGGAAGGCAAATAGCGTAGCTCTGCGTGTTTTTCTATGAGTGGCACCGTACAGCCTCTCCTGCAGCCTTTCACAGCAGGGTTTAGACTCCATCCATAGCCAAACCCTTCCCGGAGGCAAGGAGGGAGGTTTGCACCCATCTGAAAGCAGGTGCGTAGCTCCGTACAACAAGCTGGATGGTGGCAGACAGCTTCCCACAGCCACGTTAGGTGACCGTAGGAAGAAACCCCCATGAACACCAACGTGATTTGAGGAAGGGCAACGCAGAAGAAGGAGGATCTGCAGCCCTAGCACCCCCTCCCCTCTTTTCCATTTCCACAAATGAATTTCTGACACATGCCAAACAGCATTAAGCACTGCTGCTTCACCAGGGGCTGGATATTTCCTTCAAAATCATCCACCAAGAGGCATCAGGAGAAGGTGAAAGCAAATAAACCTCTGGTGCGATAGCAGTGATGCTCCCGAAGCCAGAGGTCCTGCAGCAAATACAGATCAGGTCTGGCTGTACAACAGGGGTTTTCAAGTACTTCATGACAGCAGGAGCAACCAAACATTCCTGTTCTGGAAAATTATCATCACTGGGTATTTAACAAGTTCTTGTAAAACGTGTACTTCCATAAAAAACTTTGAAACTCCCTCAATAAATGTCATTTTCTATTACTTTTCATTTTCAGAAATAAAAAGAGGATGCTCAGGAGTACTGGAGCGATGTATTAGCTTGAGCTGCTGTCCAAATAAGCAAAGCCTTCAAGAGAATAGGTTTTATTTGGTTTATGAGGGTTCATCTTGGCTTGTGTTAAATCCCGCTTCCTCCAGCGGGGAGGATCCTTGCCGAGAATCTAAAGTGCAAGGGTGAAAAATAAAAGTCACGAGAATGACTGCAGCTTGGGCCCCGTGCTCCCTCAGTGGTGGCTGTGGGGGGGGGACACCGCTGTCCCCCCCGGCAGCATCACGGGGGTGTGCCAGGGACCCCCCTGCCCCAGGACCGAGCAGGTTTGGGGACAGCGAGCACCTGGCTCCCAGTTCTGTGTCTGTAGAAGGTAAGGGCAAATCTCCTACAAGACACATGCATGGGTAGGAATAATTTAAATATATTAAAAGAAAAAAAAAAATCTCATAAGGTAGAAATAACTTCCCCAAAGCCGTACACCTTGCCAGAACAAGCTTGTCCCAAGCCCCAGCCCCTTGCCTGTGCCAGGTCCCACCTTCCCAGCACCATGAGCCACCTCCTTACATTTTACTTCCCCCTTAGAAATTCTTTAGGCGCTAATTTGTCCTGCAGATTGAGAGGCAATAACTTAATCCCCCCCCTGCCTTTTGCTATTACAAGCTGCTATTTCAGCATGTGCTCCCCAGCAGCTGAAGTCTGTCTCCGGAGGAGCTGCCTGCACTGGAAATTTTCACTTCAGGCACCCATTTCTGCATATGCAGAGCAGCTGCAGCTTTGCCCAGCGGTTAATCATTGCCGGTGCTCAGCAGAGCCCAGCAATCATTTATCTGATAGAGTCACCATCTCCTCCCACACCCCAGTGCCCTCCCTTCCATCACCTCCTCTCTCCCTTCTCCAAGAGCCCTGCCTCGGTAATCTTCCATGGGGCTCATTTAAAGGGACCACTGAAGTTCCGCATAAAGTGACCTCCAAATTATTATTTGTCTTTTTAATATAACCATTAAGTTTGGCATCAACTGTAATGCAATTCCTGCACTTTATCCCCAACTCTCCTCCCCTGCAGCCACCTCAGGGCTCCCACCACATGGGAGCAGGAGCTGCTCAGCAACGCCTCGCTCAACCCCACGTATGAAATGGCACTTGAATGCACCAAGACAGGTTTTGGGGACAATACGTGGGATAGAGAAACTCTTTTGTAAAAGAAATACTTGCTGCATGTGTAAGTAGTTACTTGTGCAACAACAACAACAAAAAAAGAGGCAGCGGTATCCACAGAAGAGCACCAGCACAGAACAGACCGGAGTCCAGACCACATTCAGGCCTCAGTGAAAGCACTGCTTTCATGACTAACAGGTGATCGCTGGTGTGTAGCACGTTATTTCAGGCTGATTTCCAAAGACGATGAGGGTCTGTGGTCATACCACTTCTCTGTCCATAACCCACCAACTTCTGAACCCACTGGCTGGCTGTAGCCCAGCTCTGCTGCGGTCAGTAAAAGCGTCAGAGGTGTTTCTCAGTTCCACCAAAAAATAACAATAATAATAAGGTCTCAGGGACTGAGTAGCAAGGACAGATCCAAACTGCCACCTGTTCCGCATTTTAAATGCTCTGGGAGGCCACAGGAGACATGGAAGGTGGTTATTGTCACATATAGGATGCATGAGATGGTGTAGAGGGAAGTAGCAGAGGTACGTGGCAGACGTTTGTTAGAAACCACAGGTACAGGTATTGCTTTCTGCAGCTAATAGAATAACTTACACCATGTGTTACTGGGGTATACCGAGAGACATTAGTAGGACATGCCAACCAAGAAACAAGGGCAGAAAACTATTCCTGACTACAGTCTAGCAGTTGATGATCACCCAAAAGTAACTTCTTCCTTTTCTTCTCTAATCTTTAAGGGCCCCTTTCTTTCAACACTGTGCTGGAAAAGGGAGAAACCAGCATCATTAAACAGCATCCGCCTCGAAGACCTCAAGTAAGATGAATTTGTAAAGCTCCCTATGAGTTGCTCCAGTTGATGCGTTGACGTGGGCTTTCTTGGGGACACGGGCACATGTCACAGCAGCACGGTGGGGGAAACAAATATCCTACAGCAATGCAAGTAGGAGGTCCTATCTCTAGATGATCATCCCTAGATGAGCTTTATCACCAGCCCAAGTTTGATACCTGGAGCAGAGCAGGTACATTGACCACAGAGAGGTTATTTTTTGTTCATTAGCACAAGGGAGAGGACTTCACCTTCCAAGAACAGCCAAAGAGCAACCAACACAGCGAAGCCCTACCTTTGCCCTCCTGCCCGATTCCATGGGTCGTGCCTCACTGGCCAGCCCTTGCGTGCTATGGAGATACCCAATGAGGACACGTGTCCCAGCACTGGCCATGAGGCCACCTCTCCTCTAATGACCCACTTTCCTTTGTGGTGCCTGGGTACCTGTGGCCAAATCTTAGTGCTCCCATGGGGCTGCTGTGGCCAAGGCAGAGCCCTTTGCAGAAGGGATCCAGCTGGCATCACTTGGGTCTGGTTGTGGCTTTTCAGGCCAAATATCCCATCAAGGTCTGGCATCAGCTTAGGGGCAGAGAGGCAGGTAAAGCAGACAGATGTGCTTTGCAATAGGGGCTGGTGAAAGTGCAGAGCAATTATTTTAGGTTTCAAGAATTATTATGCACACCATGTTCCTACACATACCTTCACCTTCTCCCCTCAATAGCACTGTATTTGCATGTGCACATGCACACATCTGTATATAGATTCATAGAATCATTTAGGTTGGAAAAGACCTTTAAGATCATCCAGTCCAACCATTAACCTAACACTACCAACTCCACCACTAAACCAATTAAGGGAAGAGTAATCATTTCATGTTTCCTGGCTTGGTGGCTGGATTTTTTATTTGATGAAAGTAAAAACTAGGAATCATTAAGGTTGGAAAGGACCTCTAAGATCATCAGTCCAACCATCAACCCAGCACCCCCATGCCCACTAAACCATGTCCCAAAGTGCCACGTCTACCTGTTTTTTGAACCCCTCCAGGGATGTGGACTCCACCACCTCTCTGGGCAGCCTGTTCCAATGCCTGACCACTCTTTCCGTGAAGAAATTTCTCCTAATATCCAATCTAAACCTCCCCTGGTGCAGCTTGAGGCCATTTCCTCTCATCCTACCACTAGTTACTTGGGAGAAGAGACACAACATTTATATCTAGATATAAAAAAAACCCTCCCCAAACAAACAAAAACCACCCTTGTTCACTCCTCCATGACCTTCCTTTTCCCTTCCTGCACTTCCCAGATCCTTTCTCCTCCAAGCCCTGAAACCCATGACTCTGCCTGACCTGGCAATCGGGGTTTTCCCCACACAAGAGTTATCACAACATAACTAAAGATCCAAAAATATATTTATATCCATATAATTTACTGCAAAGGAAAGGAAACACTGCTAGTGTACCATGCTGCACAAGGGTTAGAGTTGCCATTTCATTTAAAAAAAAAAGTTACAAGAAGCCCTTCAGATGCATTTTCTGTGCTGATATTTTTATGCACTGATGCGTTATAAAATATAAAACCTGAGTGAGGCTCAGGCCATCACATGCTCACAGGGCTAAGCTGGAGCTGCATTACTGGGGCTGTACAATTCTTGCTGTGAATCAGGTTATTTAAAACCCAGACCCAGAGAAGCACACTGCTTTCTGTACTCCACCTGCATTTTCATCACTTCTCCACACCCTCCCAAACCAGCCAGTACTTCCAACTTCCCATCTCTTACCTGCTTGCTGTTTAAGATGCAAAGCTGTCAGTGTTTGGCCAAGACTGAGCTCTCCCACCTTCCCTACATGCCTACAGAGGGTTAGGGAGGGACACTGGGGACACCAGGCTCAGCCCTGCTCTGGATGCCCCAGAGCTGCAGCTCCCCTGTGTTGCTTCTCAGATCTTTCTCCTTCAGAGCCCCTGCCTGAAGCTTTCAGCTGCATTTCTTCTCTGCTGCTTGACCCAGGTCTGGGAGCTCCAAAACTGAGAGCAAACAGGGCTTAGAGGAATAAATCAGGCAGGGAAAGGGAACAGCTTGAGCAGACCCCTCCAAGCATGAGTACAGCAGAGTGTCCTGCTTGGGGAAGCTAGAAATAAGCCTCCCACACTCTCATTAGGCAGGACTTTCAATCAGCAAATTAAGGGCAAATGTTGTACCTGCTGCTAAGACCCCTCTAAGAGAGCCCAGCTGCATGGTGCACATCAGCAGCCTAATTAGGTGGCTGGAGGGAGCCCTCAGCAGTCAGTGGCTGGGGACAAGTGGAGGCAAACGTGCCTCTTGGCTGTTTAACCTGCGGAAGAGATGTATTTTCCTTGACTGACCATGTTCTTTGTAGCACTCCCGTAGGTGCTGGGTCATCCCAGCACTGGGGGCAGCTTGGGCCAGCCCTGGGACTGCCCTGGCTTACACCAGCACCTGGGTTACACAGCTGGGCAGGCACCTGTGTAACCCACTGCAATTAAAATCCTTGAGTGAACATCTCGCTTCCCTGCACTGATCTGAGACCCCCCTGTTTCTCCCTGAGACCATCTCCGTTCTCCCCAAATTTGGTGACAAACCCTCTGCGCATGTCCCACAACAGCAAACCCGCTGAAGCAGGGAGGCCTTTGCTCAAGCCTTCCTTGCTGTGATTAAGGTCTTTTTAATAGAATAAAGAACCAGATGGGGTCCGTTGAAACCCAGGCTGCGGCTCTGGCCGAGACTGGTGGCTTCAGAGAGCCCAGGTGGCCACCAACTATTGAATAATGTGTCCCCGGATTTGGTGGGAGAATGAGGCAGCAGCACCTGGAATGACCCCAGCTACACCCGGTGAACTGTCATGTGGAATCACAGCCTCGTTTAAAAATCTCCTACCAGCATGTAATTTTTAGTCACTGATCTTATTTCTGTTACAGCTGTATTTATGTATTATTAATACACTGATAATACTCCTTGCAGGACAACATGACTGGTAATCCTACCCCTCGTAATCCTACCCCGTGCTTCTGCCATTGCTGTTAGGAAGTGTAAACAGCACCAGCAAAACCCCTTTTCCCTGCAGGAATATTTTCAAAGACAGCAGAGCAGGATGACGTGGCCTTCTCAAGGACTTTTAGAGGATTTTGGTCAGGGAGTATTTCCAGAGAAAAATCCCGTGAGGTTCACAGAGACGAAAGAAAAGAGTTGATTTTCCAGCCTGCGACACAACTTCAGCCGAAAGCCTGAAACTCGGCTTCCCCGCCAGGCGCAGCAAGATGAGCGATAGATGCGGGAGCTCGTCTGCCTTCAGCCACCCCGCGCTGGCTGCCTTGGTGGCATCTGGGAGTGATGCACAGCCGGGCCCGCAGTTTGTGGCGTCACATGCTGCCATCTAGTGCCATTTTTTCAGTTTCATATTCAGTTTTGTGGGTTGTTTTGGGTTTTGGTTTTTTTTTTTTTGATGCTGAAAGACGTGTGAGCTTGGTGTTTGGGGCTGACGAGGGCTGCCTCCTTTACAAGATGCTGCTGACTATTTCCGTCCTGCGCTATTGGATGCTTAGACTTACAGGATGCCTCAAAATTACAGCTCAGGCTTTGGCAGCGGTTCAGTGCAGACAGCCGGAGGCATGTCACAGTTTAGAGGACACTCCAGTTCATATCCAGGAGGTTAATGATGCCCCACATAAAGTGTAAGTCAGGTCTTACTGATGAAGTCATACAATCATAGAATCATTTAGGTTGGAAAAGACCTTTAAGATCATCCAGTCCAACCATTAACCTAACACTACCAAGTCCACCACTAAACCAATTAAGGGGAGAGGAATCATTTCATGTTTGCTGGCTTGGTGGCTGGGTTATTTTTTTAATGAAAGTAAAACCAGGAATCATTAAGGTTGGAAAGGACCTCTAAGATCATCAGTCCAACCATCAACCCAGCACCACCATGCCCACTAAACCATGTCCCAAAGTGCCACCTCTGCCCGTTTTTTGAACACTTCCAGGGATGGGGATTCCAGCACCTCTCTGGGCAGCCTGTTCCAATGCTTGACCACTCTTTCCATGAAGAAATTTTTCCTAATATCCAATCTAAACCTCCCCTGACGGAGATTGACCCCATTTCCTCTTGTCTTATCGCTAACTACTTGGGAGAAGAGACCAACACCCACCTCCCTACCCCCTCCTGTCAGGCAGCTGCAGAGAGCAATAAGGTCTCTCCTCAGCCTCCTCTTCTCCAGGCTGAACAACAAGTCCTTGATGATGCTCCCCTTAATTTTTATGGAAGCTGTACTGAGCTCCCATCCTAGGAGGGGGACACTGGCAATATCAAGCCATGAAATGACCCAGTATCATGTAGTAGCTTGGCACAATTTAAGGAGACAACTTAGGTCCTTAAGATAAAAACCCATGCTTAGGGCAGACTGTAAAGCAAGTCTCTGCCCACTTGCAGTTTGTAGCATGCACAATCCTGCAGAGAAAGGTCGTACTCAGGCCAACCTAAAAGATACTGGTTGGACGGAAGGAATGGTGCTCTGGGTCTCAGGTATCTGGGATCTGCCCTTGGATGACCTGCTAGGAGACTTTATATTAAATTATGATACCTCTCCATGCTTCAGCTTCAACATGAAGCAATCTGGCCTGGGGTTTTTCTTCACTCTGGTCTTGGCTGGAGCCCTGGGCACTGCTGAGGCTCATAGAGAAATACCTACAGGGATGAAACTAATGTCAAACTGGGTTTTTGCTGCTTTGACTCTAATGCGGGAGATTCCCCCAGTTTTGTCCACTCCCAAAGCACCTAAGGAGATGTTCATCTCCCTGAGCATCTGCTAGAGATGCCAATCTCCTTCCTGTATCCCAAGCAGCCAGGCCAGAATTGGAGCTGGAAAAACATCAAGGTAGTTTCATATCAGGTTTTATCATTGTGTGGAACAAGCAATGCTGAATATTATAAATATTGGACTTGTAGAGGCTTGAACCCGCTGGCCCTCTGCAAGCAATCGCTCCTGCAAAGCCCTGGAGTCAGCAGGAAGTGGCTGCAAGCCCAAAACCAAAGGTAAGTGCATGGGTTGAGCCCTGTGCCCAGGTCGTTGCTGGCTGCAGGCTCCTTTCCCTCGTGGTTCAGGCGCCTCAAAGAGCTGAAGAGCAGAAGCTGGTAGTTTACACCGGCTGTGTTCCCATCCCTGGCTAAGCCCAGGAACCGGCTGAAACACCGATGTGTGGGTGAAAGGATATAAAATAAGAGGAAAGTTTTTGACTCTCCAGCATGACAGTTCCCTGCATGAGGCGGACCTGCTGAGCGAGGACCTTAAATATTTCTGAGGCTAAAGGTTTGAGGACCACTTTTTTAAATGGCTGAGCAACTCGAACACCCACCACTTGCAGTCGGCAGGGAGAGGGTTGCAAGCGCTGTGTGCCGTAAACACCCCTTGCAACCCCTAACATGCAAAAGTGGTTCCTCCCTTCGGATCATGAGATTATCTTGGACAGCCGACTCAAAGCAGTAACACCTCGGGGAGGGCAGAAGCATGTGTACATTGTTTTAATGAAGATTTTTTTTCCACCATGCCCCAAAGCTGTGAGATAAACTGCAAGCGCAGTGGAAATCTGTGATAAATTGCTGCAAGCTGGCTACGCAGGGAGACGCTCGCTGCCTTTATCCAGGGAGCGCCCAAGGGGCCGGGCGTGGATTTGTGAGCTGGTGGCTGTTCCTTTCTCTTTCAGAAGATGCAGGTGTATTTATTTATGTTTTTAAACAACTTGTAGGCTCTGGAGAAGAGGGGGCAAAGCCCGAGACACCTCCCTGGCAGGCGGCAGCACTTGCACAAGCTGCAGATGCTGGACTTGACCCGCAGGCGCCGAGAGGTAATGCTGAGATGGATTTGGGGAGAGGCTGGGGCTTCCCCTCTCTGACGGGGGTCTGCCCATCCCTGGTGTCTCTCCCATGGACCCAGAGGCTTAAAGCCTGTTGCTGGGAAGAGCAAATGAAGCTTTCCTGGTGGTTTAGGCAAAGGCAAGGTGGGGAGCATCCCCGGGGTCCCCATGATCAGTAATTACTTCTGATTTTTGCAACGCTTTGGCCTCATTTGGCCGTGGCCGATGGCGAAACCAGAAAATCTCTGTCCCGGTTGTAGTCTGTCACATACCCAGTTTGGCAAATACCATTTGCCCTGGTTAAACTGCTCAGCTGCGTAATTATTTTCAGTGCCAGCCCCCTAATGATATGCCGCTTTGAGCTGTTAAAACGTGTCTGCTCATCTGCTGCTTGTGTTGACAACTCGTTTGCAAACCCAGGCAGAGCTGAAGCGAAATCTCCACAGGGAGGCAAAAATCAATAAACAAAAAATCAAGGAATTCAGCCCGAAGAAAGTCCTTGACACTCTCCAGAGGGACAACAGCGCCGAAAGCCGAGACCTCGTCCCTGCTGAGCACAATCAGCATTTTCATGGAGACGACTGTGGTAAGTAGAGTAATTTTCCAAGGAGATGTAAAACTCACCAGCCTCTTAAATGTCATCGAGGAAGTTTCCCTATGGAAGCTACTTCCACTGCTCCATCTCCTGCTGTGACAAGGTGCAAGTTCAAAAGATTGGAGGGGGTGGGGAAAGCAGTGACATGTGGTCGTAAGGCAGAAGTGTTGGGATGCCTCAGAGCGGGACACAGGTCTCTGGGCTGCTTCTCTGATAGCATCCAAACAGACCTGAGTAGAGGTGAATTAAGAGCCATGGAATAGCCATAGGGGCATAAAAGCGAAGTCCCCAGGGCCGGGCCCCTTCAGGAGCAGGTTTCCGCCGGCAGAAGAGTCTCAGCTTGTCCCACATGTCCCCTGCACGGCAAACTGAGTGCAAGGACAGAGGGTGTCCCTGGGGTCCCGTGTCCTTGGAGAGGCAGGGAGTCCATTGGGCAAAAACATCCCAGGAGATGAGCATATAGACCGCTGCATAGGTGAAAGTACACGGGCTGGGGGGAACCTTGGAAGCTCCACCAACATGATGGCCAAAGGGGTGAAGGAGAAAAAAAAAAATGGAAAATGACTGCCTGAAGATCAAGCCTTCGAAGAGGTTTTGCCCCTTGCCCTCTGCCCCAGCACTGGACACCTCCTGCCCGAGCCTGGGCCATGCTCAGGTGGACGTAGGCTGTGACAATATCACAGTGGTCACTCGGGCAGGGCTGGCAGCTGCCGATTAAAACGTGCCCTGCCAGCTTTCCTTCAAGCACAAGATACGAGTTACACTGGCAGAGTCTCCACCACAACATGCATCCATCCTCAGCTGGGGAGCTGAAGCCAAGCCCCAGCCCCAGGCTAACCCAGCGATTGCCCCGTGCAGGCCCGGAGCTGGTCCCTTCCTGGAGGGAGCGCAGGGCTGAACTGCTGGTCGCCGCAGTCATCAGTGGGTACACAACTGTGTGGCTCCCTGGCAAAATATACCACGGCACATGGTACAAACAACCCGCTCAAATCTTCAGCTGGGGTCAAGCAGGGTAGGCTTCAGAAGAGCTCTTCTACTGCACCAGGTTGGTTACATCTCAAATTTTTCTGCTCTGGAGAAAGGAAGTGTGATGTTCCCTTGCAGCAAAAGGGAAACCTGGATGATTGGAGATCGCTGGTTATTTTCAGGGACCTGGTGAGACTGTTTTTTGGGAGAACAGTCAGCCTTTCCCCCTTGGCATGCATGAAGGACTGAAGGAGGGTACCCACATACATTTTGGGATGTTGAACCTTGCAGTAAGTCTTCTCTGGCAGAGCACTCTTGGGCACATTGGGAAGCTGGAACTGGGCCCACCAGGAGAAGGAAATGGAGAATGAGCTGCTTAAGCAACAGCTGCCAGAGATCTGCTGCTGGCTTCATCATTGCATAGTCCACCAATATGTTGCATTCATATGCATGGTGTAGCCTCTGGACTCCTGCCATCCTTAAATGACCATGGGGTAAATGTTACAGTCACTGAGGCTACTCACTTTTTAGGTTCAGTTTTATATGGAAACTGCTTCCCAGTGCCCAGAGCCAGGCAATTTCCACCACAGATTTGCATCGCTCTGGGTGATGTGTAATTAAGGTGAGATGTTCCCAGTTAGACAATTTCCAGCCGTGGCTCTGTGTTACTTTCAATGTCTGATGTGAAAACGCATCAGGTGAAATTCATTTAACAGCAACAGATCTCAGCCTCTCTTGGGCATGTCTCCCTGCTGCAGCCCACACCGTAGCGCAGGAGGGAGCACGGCACGGTCCACACGCCAGCGATGCCAGCAAACACTGAGCAGGGGCTTTTCATCCCCCCGCATGCCTCGAGGATGGGCGAGCAGCAGGGATGGACGTAGCATAAATCTGGAGGGCTGACCTGTGGTGCTTTGGATTTGGCCGTGACTCCGATCTAAGCTTTGGGGCACTGGTTGATGCAGGCTGGGGGAGCAGCTGGGGGGTTGGAGATGCCAGGGCACACAAGGTGACCTTATTGTCCCCAACGAAGGGGAAATCGAAGCGGGTCTCAGCTGCCACTTCGTACTGACGTCTCCAAGACACGAGCCCTGTTCTGCTTTGCTTGCATGTGCCAACCTTCGGCACAGGCTGGAAATGTATCACTGAGGGTAAAAAATGCTTAAATCAGTGAAAAACTTGTCTGCCAGTGGACTTTCACCAGGAGAAAGGGGAACAGTCTTGGCTGCTCCTACTCCCTTGTGTTGGCCTCAGCTCTCTTCTGCTTGAGCATAAAACCATACTGCCTCTTGCCAGATTCTATAATTTCACCAAATACAATCCTGAGTATTTTGTACCTTACCCTGCCCAGTCCCGAATATGGGGGCTGGTCTTACAGGGATCTCTCAGGATCTTCTTTACATGCCTCCAGCTGCCCATAGCCATTTCCAGCTAAACTCTAAGGGACTGGGCATGCAGCTCCACAAAATAATGATACTTTTTTTTTCTTCTTCCCAAGGAAACACATGGGGTAGAGGACTCCCCAGGCAACATGATGGGTCTGAACTTTCTACAGGCAAGAGCAGGAAGGTTGACCTGTGGTTCTGCAGGGAGTCACGGACGAGGGATCTGTTCTGGGACACCTCCAGCACGGGCTCTGAGGAGTGGGAAAGGGAAGAGAAGATTTACCACAAGCCTACACTTGTGAGAACCAAGACAGAGAGAATTTCTCTCTTCGATGACTTCTTTGATAAGGATTTCTAGTGGTATGGCTTGGGGTGAGGGTTGACGTGCTGAAGAAACAAGCCCCAGCTTTGGTGGGGCTGAAACCCCCCGGGGCGGATGGACTGAGGGTGGAGACACAATGTTCGCAGTAAGCGGCATTTCTGGGAGTATGGGCCAGTGGAAAGGAGAGCTGGAAATGAGGAGATCACTGATGTGGAGTGAATAATGACTGCTTGGTTTATGTGGCTGAATCAAAATATCTGGGGAAAAAATGGCTTGGACCGAGCAACAATGAAGTGGGGGTAGAGGGAGGAGGAAGTTGGCAAAAAAAACAAGCAGAAGCTGGAAAATATTCTGGATTAACCCCAAATATTAAGTTCCAACCTAAATGAAATGTTTCACTTGCCTTTGGGTTACTCAACCTTTCTTTTTAACTTGTTTTTAACTTTATATCCTTTTCTAAACCACAAAAACCCAGTTCAAAATGCAAGGTAAAATGATTTGTTTAGGAAATCTTTAAAATAAATATTCTGGCACTTATAAAATTCTTTTTTGACATTTTTTCGGAATTTCCTCTCCTTCCCTGCCCTGAACACAGAAATACATGTACTTTCTTCAGTACTAACCTCCAGTTTTATGGATAATCTTCTGAAAAAGCTGGCTTTCATTCACTTGCCTTCTCTGTCCAGGGTTTAGCGCTGTGCAGTGAGTGGTGGAAACTGAGGGATCACCAGCATGTCCTGCAGACCCATACCCCGGTTGTGTTGGTCAAGGCTGCTGCATCCACCAAGAACTTGAACAAGCGGTCCTGTTGCAACCTGACACTTCCAACTATACTGAAAAATACAGTTATATAACGGGTACCAGATCTATCAAAGAGATCCATGCAGTTTCCATCTCTCCTAAACTGTATTTTTTCATAAAATTATCTGCTTTTCCTCATAAAACCATTTGTTATCTAAGAGAGAACTTCATCCAGTTCTCCTGTCTCCTATCTGATTGTCTTTCTAGGGCTGTAAAGGCCACCGCAGTAAAGATGCATCATCGTCGTGGAACACAGAAAGTCATTCAAGCACATATATAAAATGATTCCCCGGGATTTCAGTTACACATAGTGATATTATTGTGACAAACTGGGTATGTGGGGGACTGGTGCTACACAAGGGAGGGAGAGAGCCCACCACCAGCCCTGGCCCTGGGAAAAAGACCTGCCTGATTCCCGGCATCAATTTTACCTCTGTTTGAAGTTGCAGAGCTGATGAAGGGCATTAACTCTTCCTCATACCTCCTGCTTGTCTCCCTGGGTTGCTTTCCACTTGGTCTTTCTAAAACCTACCAGAGGGTAGCACATCTCCAAATCAGCTCATTGGCACAGGACAGGGACTCCAGGAGTAACAAACATGATTATCATCACAGCAACTTTCATTTCCTTCAGCTGGAAATCTTATCCTCATTTTTCAAGGCAGGACACCCAGAATAACTAGATCTGGAGTCAGTACTCAATTATCCAGGAGAGCGCAGGGTTTGGGTGGCTCAGGGTAGATGAGGCATGCCCTGCATCATGATCTCAAACCTGCGGTACCTCCCACAAAGCTGTTTTGGATGTGTCTGCACTGCATCCTCAGTTTCCTGGATTACACAGCCAGAAAAAGAGCAGAGGACACATTTTTTACACATATTTAGGGGAATTAGACACCCATGGCTGACTCAGTTTCAACAGTATTTAGCTATTTGTCTCTCTCAGGCTTTATTGAAAATCCCAGGCAGAGCAGGAGCTGGAAATCACAGCCAAAGCCCCAGATCAAAGCTGGAGGCTCCAGCACAGCTGCCCAGCACTGAGCTTCTCTGTCCTGACTTCACCTCTCTCTCTTTTTGACATCCGTAAATGTATAGCCCATTACAGCATGACTACATGCTTCATGGAGAAAACTACTCTTTGGAGAAAGCCCACACACCATGCGTGATTTCACTGAAAAGCCAGGAAACCAAACCCCAACACCGAGAAGGAGGAAGAAGAGAACCGATTTTAAAGAGAAAGGAGAACTGCTTGTGGCTAATGAGTCCATGTCTGGAGCCTGTGTGTTTTAAAAACGCCCCTGAGAACGTTGCTGATAAACATGGTCATCGTGTGTGAGCTGGAAATATCGTGAGAGCTTTGAATTCGACGTTGAGGGTATGCTGAAAAGGTCAATGATTTAATGGGCTGGAACAATTAATCTGGCACTTGTCTATACACCTGTGCTCTTAATGATGTGACACATCTCCCTTCTGTGTTCCCATCTGTCAACAATTAAGCTATAATTGGTGGAAATGCAATTTATCTCAGATAGAGCTGATTAGTTTTCCAATAATCATGTTGCCAGCATTGGGGAAGAGTGCTGCCCACGGAGAAGAGTGTGTGGACCAGTCGATCCATATCACAGACTGTGCAGAGAAGAGACTCTGAGCATTAATTTATCAATTCACAGTGTGCAAAATTTGCTCTTATGGAGGCGATAAAACCAGCAAACCCACTTTCTACTTCTGGTGCTCAAAATTGTTTGACTGTGCTGCTCTCAATTGTATTAATTCATCATAACCTGTGGAGAGGCAGATGGCAACTTATCCTCCTCTTATGTTTTCTAACATCCTTTCCAGAGGCTGGAAATGAAAATGTTTTCTCTATCACTAAAGGTGGAACTTAGACTTTTCTACAAATTACAGAAGATGGGAAAAAAAACCCCACCACAACCCAGTTGCATGTGCTGCAACTCAGCAAGGAAGACTTTACAGAGCTGTTTTCCTCTGAAGAGCTCCTGATTCCAAACGCTCGATATGAGCTCATCACTTGAAGGCTGAGTCATTACAGCCAACTATGGAGAGGATGAAACTTGCTGCTCAGTGTAGCTGAGCACACACAGCTTCAATCCCAGTCACGCACCACGGAATCGAGTGCCTGTGCTTTAGCAGAGCCCCTCGCCTTGACCCCAGCGTGCCTCCCCGGGGAGGAGAGCCTGCAGCACTGCTGCATCCCGGCTGGCAGGCACAGATGTGGGATGAGTTTTAAGGGATAATGATGAGGAAACCTGCACGGGTTTGATTTTGGTGGTGCGGAGTGTCATGATTTAACCCCAGCTGGCAACTAAGCACCACAGAGCTGCTCGCTCACCCTCCCTCCCCCGGTGGGATGGGGGAAAGAATCGGAGAAAAAAAAGTAAAACCCATGGATTGAGATAAAGGCAGTTTAATAGGGCAGGAGCAGAAGAGAAAATAGTAATAATAATAATAATATACAAAGGAAGTGATGCACAATGCAATTGCTCACCACCTGCCAACCAATACCCAGACAGCTCCCAAGCAGCGATCGCTGCCCCCCAGCCAGCTCCCCCCAGTTTCTATACTGAGCATGACGTCATATGGTATGGAATAGCCCTCTGGTCAGTTTGGATCAACTACTCCGGCTGTGCCCCCTCCCAGTTTCTTGTGTACCTGGCAGAGCATGGGAAGCTGAAAAGTCCTTGACTGGGATAAGCAGTACTCAGCAACAACTAAAACATCAGCGTGTTATCAACATTCTTCTCATCCTAAATCCAAAACACTGCACTATGCTGGCTACTAGGAAGAAAATTAACTCTATCCCAGCTGAAACCAGGACATGGAGCAATGCACCGTCAGAGGAGGAAGAGCCAAGAGGGAAGCTTTCAGAGCAGAGAAGTAGAGTGGGATTTGTCTGACCTAATTATGGCTACCTAAGGGCTGTGAAGCCTCTCTCCTGCTGGCTAAAAAGGTGTTTCTGTGGCTATCTCACACCAGCCACCCAGCTTTGACGCAAGGCTGGACCCACCCTGCAGGTTAAATGTGCCTCCCCATAGGAGCTGTGCTGAAGCAGAGGCTGTTCAGCCCAGATGCAGCACCTTCAGAGAATTCATGATCTCAGTTTTCACCAAAAATCACAAAGCATGGAGATTTTAGGCAGTTAATGATGTGGCTATGGGCATCAGCAAATGGCACAGCCCTGGAGAAATGGGACATATAGGTCAAATAGATCTCTGCCCCAAAGCACAAGGACTTTTGATCTTCCCAGTGAAATGGCTATAGGATGTTTTTGTTGATGGTATGAACACAGCCAGAGCAACCCAAGTTCCTCCAGCTCAGGATTTAGCTGAACTGGTTTTGCTGAAATGTTAAAACAAAATGATAATGCTCAGCCTGAAGCAGACAACCGAGCTGGGCAAAGTCAGCACCAGTGGTTAATGTCTGGCAAAATCATTAGCAATTAAACGTAGAACTTACAAGAAGAAACGTCCATGAACGTTTAAATACCCCTGTATTTAAAAAGGCAGGAAGGTATTTCAGAGATCTTGCATCTAGGATTGCTGCAATATCTCTGTTATTGTTCCTGAGCAGAAAAACGATTTACTTACACTTAGTAAAGAGAGGCGTTAGGTAAATAAAGTTGAACAAAGCCATGCTGTAACTGGATCCCATCAAGTAGTCTGGATTAACATGATTTTCTAACCTTCCTGGGCTCTGTCCCACCTGGTGCTCAGATATTTGACCTCCTCAGGAATGCAAGTTTTCAGCATCACGCAACATCCTCCCTTCCCCAACACAGGCACACATTCAAAAAGCAGAAAAAAACCCCACCATCAAAGGCACTGGCATATATCCACTAACCTTATTAAACCCTTTATCTGCCCTGGCTCACTGGAAGGTGTGTGACAGGCAACTGGGATTGCTTCAATCTGCTTACACAAAGCCATGAGAAAAAAGTGCCCAAGAACATTGACTTGAGCAGCTCCCTTTCAGGCTGTACATGAAGATTAAAGTATTATCGTCGGCTTGAAAAATAGCAACCATGGCACATTTTGGTTTGTCTAACTAGGTATCCTCAGACTGCAGTGATAGCACAGCCCTAAACCTGTTGTTTTCCAATGCTGGAAACAGCGATTAAACCCTTACGGATTCCAGCTTTCTTTAAACAATTCCTGAGCAAGGTCAAGAGACGGCACAACAGTCCCCTGATGAATTAGGAGGAGGGAGGCAGCTCCTGCTTCTCTTCTGAGCCTCTTTACCTGCTCCCAATCTGGGATGTTGCTCTTTCTGGGATGTCCCCTCCCTCCCAGCAGTGCTGGTGCAGGGATCTCTGGCCCAGGGAAGACACAATCCACCTCCACCGATGGGACGGAGCTGCCCAGATACCTCCTGTTCTTGCAGGAGTAGGAAAAATATTTATTTCTTGCTTAGCACAAAGGGTTGTAGCTTTTTGCCACCTACTGACACGTTGTGGGAACGGCTCATCCTGCAAATTCCTGCAGAAAGGCTTAATTGTGCGCTGGCTCTGGCTGATAGCGCAGCCGGCATCGGCTGAGCGGTCCGCAAAAATAAAAGCGAGAGTAAATGCGGCACTTGGCACACTGACAGGAGAGCAACACGCGTTTGATCGGCTGTTCCTTGCTGTAATTCCCTCCTTGCCCCATCCCTTGAGCGCCTCGTTTCATCATTCCGGAGAGCAGGAGCATGGGAGAAATCAGGCATCTCGCTGGCAAAACGAAGCCTTGGCTTCTTCCCCTTCTATCTTTCCCCCAGTTAATCTATTTTTTCCCCTTCATCTCCCCCTAAAATCTCTGCCTGGCTTTTGCCCTTACCCAATGGACCTTCCTTCTTAGCTCCGCTGAAGGCTTCTGATCAGAGGACAGAAAGTCTCTGCAGGACCCCGGGCATTGCTTAAGCTTCATTTAAATCCTGTTTTGATGGCTTAAGCAACGCACAGAGCTAACAGTGCTAACTCGCTGCTCAGAGTGGACTTCGGCCTCCCCGAGGGAGCCGAGCGCACGTGCTCGCGCCTCCAGCCAGAGACGCCGGATGAGGTGTCGTCTCTGCAGCGGCAGTTTTGATGCGGCTCTCGTCCCCTCGTGGAGTTTCAGTCAAGCTCAGCTGGGGAATCCTTCATCTTCTCAGAGCTTCTCTCATTTCGGTCCTTGCGGCTTTCCTTCTCCCTCCCTCCCACCAGCAAACGCACACCCTCGGTGACGGGGTAGAGCAAAACCCTGTTGTGTTGCTGACCCAGCCCCCAGTTTCCCAGTTCCTCCTAAGTCATCCTGAGACACAGCAGATACCCGTGCTGGCATTAGCTCGTGGTGCAGGCAGACTGCAAATGACCCCTTTAATCAAACCAGGTTTCATGCAGCATATGATTTAACATCCAAAATTGCTTTATTAACTTGGTACTCAATTAAAATGCTAGATGACAACTGTTCTGGGAGGAAAGAGGAGCAAGAAAGCGTCAGTTTTGCAGTCACACCACGCAGAAACACACCTTTCATTAACCGTTGAGGACCAAGCGCTTGCCCCTCGCTGGCAGCCACTTGATCCCGCTTACAAACACCACCCGAAAGCAAGCGGCGTGGCTCACGACTTGCGTCTGCGCCGCAAAAAAAGGCTGAGCTTAAAAGCCAGGCGGCTCCTTCTATTTAACACACAAATCACCTCCTTCAGTTTAGCCAAGCTGACCTAAAAATACAGCTTCTTGCCACACAAAGCCTCCCTTGTGAGACTTGCTGGAGCTGATTTTTCTTACAGCGCTCCTCTGTCTTGAAAAAAAAGCTACCGAAGCTTCATTTCATTACACCGCAATATATGGGGACCGTGAGCCCATTACTGCTTCAGTGTGATGGGGATTGATAAAATAACATGCTTAAAGGTTTTATTAAGGTCAGATGGAGAATTAGCATACAGTGCTGACACAGTTCCAGATGTTTTTCCAAAATTGATACTTAACGAAGTAGATATGATTTTGAGCAAAATTAATTTTGTTCAAAGTGTATCTGTAGGTCTTTGCAAAAAATATTTTAAAAATTGCACTTTTCCCTAGGAATTAGCCACTCAAAAAAAAAAAAAGAACAAAACAAGCTTAAAAGTAGGGTTTTGGTTTGGGTTTTTTCTCTGGTTTTGATTTATTGAAAACCCAATTTTTAGCCACAAGAAGTTATTGTCGCTATTTTGGTAATTTGTCACAATGATCTAGCTAGATGTTGCTAAAAATAATCACAAAAATGTGGAAGAAAGTATTGTGCTAAAGCTAGAGCCGGAAAAAAGGCAAACCCCAGGATCTTCAATCTTTAAAACCAATTTTTGCAGTAACCCTTACTTCCAACATTTACTTTGAATTTTCTCATTCCCAAGGCTCTCCAGGTCCGCTTTGCGGTTGTGAGCAGAAGGACTGGAAGTGGCCATAAAGCAAAAAAGACTAAAATCTTCCTGCAGACCTTAAATCTTTTTTGCTGAAGGATTACCTGCTAAAAACAAATTGCCCGGCCCCCTTTTGAAGCCGAGGGCGAGCAGCTGGGAACAGCCCATTGCTGCTCTGGGCTTCGATAACCGCTTCCTTCATCCTTTGGGCATGCTACGTTGCTCTGCCCTCAGGCTTGTTTTTTTTTTTTTTCTCTTCCCTTCCATCTTTCAAAAGAAGATGATACTTAATTAACTACCTCCCGGGATCTTGTGCAGCTCAGTTAATGTTCGGGAATTGCTTTGAAGGCAGCCAGCCTTGTACAGTTTCTAAGGACGAGGGGGCTCCTGCCTTTCCGGCTCCGTGACGCCCACACGCTGCGCGTGGCCCCGGAGCCCACGCCGACCTCTCCGCGGTGGGGACCGGTCCTGCCCGGGCGTTTGCAGCATCTCACACCACAGCACCGGCTCCTGCACTGTAACAAGCGGAGCACTTCTTCCATGCTTAAGCAACCAGATGTCCCATCGAGATCTGATATACAAGGGATGGCTTCAGACGTAGACAAAATAAGCCATCTCCTAGAGAAAGAGTGTGATGAGGAGGTAAAGCCACTGTGGTCCTGCTGGTGCTGGAGACCTGGAGAGCCTGGCAGCTCAAAAATTAGAGTATATGGGGCTGGAGGCAGCCCAGCTTTTGCTTTGCCAGCCAGGTGCTCACTGCTCTGACATTTTCCCAGCTCTGCCCTGTTTTCTTCCGTTCTGCCATCCCGTGGCAAAGGCCCCTGTCTGAGCCCCCCATCTTTGGCATATCAAACTTGAGGTTTTCCTCCATCTCAGCTAATGGCCAGGAAAACAGCTGGCAGTGCAAATCCATAGTTAGGCTAAAGGCAAAGGAGAGCGGCTCTGCAGAGCTTGGAGAAATGTTTCAATCTCTTCAGGGTTTTACTCCAAGAGAGTGATACTGAGATACTGTTTCATCAGTTCCCTTCTCCCAGCTTCCACCCTTCTCAAAGACCTCGGTACGGCAAAGGCTCGGGTGAACGCGTGCACCAGCTTGTGTCGATGGGAGGTCGCTAACGACGTGCAAGAGCAAGAACGAGCTTTATGGCCTCGTGGGAGGGAGCTCTTGGCTCGTAGGGGTTGACGGTGGTCCTGATGAGTATGGTGGTCTGCGAAGGTGGCAAGTAAAGCGGAAGAGCGTATGATTTTGCAGCTGTAGGATCAGATGTTTGGTCTCCTCTCTGTAGGACTGTGGCCTCTGCAGAAAGGTGTCACTTCTGGACAGGGGACTTGAAGGAGCTGGGACACAGCCAGTGCGATGCATCTTCACTTACTGTGGGAAACCAGATGTCCAGCTGCACATAATACAGTTAGCCACCGCTTCTACTCTTTTGATACAATGCGCTGATGAGTTTTCTGATCCAGGTGTTTAAATTCTAGGAGCCTGCTCTTCATCTGTGTAAGAAGGAAAAAAATAATTACAAAACACTAAAAAATGGGAAAAAAAAATCTATTATAAAAAAAAAAAACCCGCAGAGAAGACTGCTAAGTATCTGTCTGAGCTGGAATTAGGTAGCTGCAGAGATGGAAAAGGCTTTTGTATATAGTCAAGAAAAGCCATGTAAGTGGTTATGATGTGGAAATAGTTAAAAAGAATTGAGGTCTTACCTCTTCGTTTCCCAGCTTTCAAGTGCTCAGATGCTGTAACCGATGTTCCAGTTAAGCACAATAAGACCTGCCTTTGTGCTCACACCAGGAGCTGGAGAGGGGCACCGAGATTTGGAGCAGGCAGTCAATCCGTGCTGACAAAAACCTCTGAAGAAAATCGTTACTCTTAACCCAGATATGTTCACATTCAGGCCCCGTACCAAGAAAATAACACCCACCTATGGCAACCCTACCTATTTGTTTTGCTTGTTTGTATAGAATGGAGTCCTTTGCCTTTGGGGTTCATGGGACTGATGGTCATTAAGGGCTGTTTTTGAAACTGGTGTTTTAGCAGAGAAGGTTTCAAAGAATCGAGGAGGAAGGCATTATAAAATTTGGCTCAAGGTACCGAAGTGATTCTATTCAGGCGGCTTCTGTCATAAGAAAAATAATGAAATGCTTTTAGGGCAACTTCTTCCCTGAAGTTACTTCCCTTCAGTGGTGGATTTTGCCAACCATATGCAGATTCCCCTATTAGACAACACCGGTGAGTCAGGTATAAAGTCGAGTCTTACCCTGCTCGCCGCCGGGACTTCCACTCCTGCGGGGATGCCTCCAGCCACCGCCACCAGCTCCCCGGGCCCATGGCTATCATCTTCCAGCCGCTCCCTAATGGCCCGCTTTGATGTCCAAGTGTAATATGATTCAGCGGTGCTGGTTGCATTGATTAGCATACAAATCACGCCCCGAGACTGGATGCTTCCTGCAATTAATCATCCACTTGGTGCATTTCAAAGAGCCCAAGAAAGATGACTTTTAAAAAGACAAACAAAAAGATCCCAGACACAAAAATAAAACAAACAACCGGTCCCAAACATGTGAACAACATCGTCTCAGGTTTTCTGCTGACGCTTTTTTCACAGCACAGAAAGCACCACCATCTTCCTGCTGTCACAAGAAGAAAGGTGCTACTTCGGTGACCAGACAAATAAGCGCACACGAAGCTCCTAACCTTGAGGAGAAATGTCCTTGCTTTCAGAGGACGGCCAGTAACCCAGCACCTGGAGAAGCAAGCGCATTACCCACACCATTAAAGGGTGTTAATGTGAAACCCAGCCTTTTCTCCCAGATAGATATCTTAGGTTAAACGTGCTGGAAGATCGGAAGAGCAGAGCCTGGTTTGAAAGAACCACATGGGCTTTTACCCCATCCCCTGAGGTGATGTTATCTGAGGCTCTTCAGCATTTGCCCAGGTTCCCAACCTCCTAAAGGTTTAAGAGATAGCTCCTTGGTCATTTATAGCCAATGTATTTCTCCCCATGGTTGTTTTTCAGAGAATTACATGGGCTTGGGCTCAAGTTCCCTTCAGGGGCCTCTTGAGGGACTTGAGCACCACCGTATTTCGGTCCTGAAGCAGATGAAGTGAAGCTGTGGCCTTTGCGAAGGCTCTGAGCAGGGAGCCCCAAGCACCCGTGTCCCTGCGATGCTTTGGAGCGGATGCAGCTGGCTCAGGGGGACGCAGCCCACACCTTCTAAGGTGGCTCTTCCTACCTGAAGCAGAAAAGGCTCTTGCATGAATTTTCAGGATTTTTTTCCCATTTCAGTGACTGGCCAGAAACAGACAATAAAAAAAAGCATTCTGAAGAAAGAAAAAGCTTTACTAGAAAGAAACAAGTGAGTTTTCAAATGGAAAAGTAGGTTTTACAATTTCAAGTTTCCTTGGTAAAGCTTAGTCTTGTTTACCAAGAAGGATTTGGCAGGTGTGATAAATTCCCTGCTCTTAAACATGAAAAAAATTTATCTCCCTGCTTAAGCCATCCCCGAGGAGGCTCAGCTCTGCAAGAGGTCAGAGCACCCAGAACATGCCTCTATGAGAAGGACGTGGTCCTTCCCTGGCCACGCGCACGTTGGGTCAGGGGACACGGCGGGCACAGAACTTGGGGGCAACTTCTTGAGAAGTCCCTCTGCCTTCCTGCTCCTCGGGGAGAGTCCTCGCTGCTGCATCGCATGGGGGAAGAAAGGTTAATCAGAGGGGGCTGGAAACCCGGAGGCTCGAGGGCAGGTATTTTTGTTCCTCGAGGAGATGTACACAAGAGCAGGGTTTAATCTGGGTTTAAAATCTGGGTTATTTTATAACCGAGTTGGAAGCTACTCAATGGGAACACACCCAGAGAGGACAGTTAGTGCTGCCAGCATTGCTAACGTGCTGCTGAGACCTGAACTGTTGCCGGGGGAAGTTACTCATGGTGGCTGGGCTCTCGGTTCACCACAGCTGATATATGGAGGTCCACCTCTCCCTTCCGCTGCTCCCAGCCTTTCCTCTGCTAGCTGAACCTTTCCGGGAGCTGGTTCAGCTCATGAACCCGGCAGAAATACATCACAAGACGTACATCCTTGCCAAAGGATGCAATCTGCTCGAAGGAAGGCACACACCTGGTCTGTAGTGGACTGCTTTTTCACCCTATTTCTGTTTTTCCATAGGGTCTTGGGGCCGGTTCTGCACCAGAGTTCAAGGTTTTTTTGGTTAGTCTTCCTGACATCACCTCTTGACCTGTTCAGGTATCTCCTTCTGGCCACACACAGCCCCTCAGATGAATTAAGCGTTGCCCTTTCAGTGCAGAACGTCCTGAACCCTCTGCCACAGGCATCATGTTTTCATGCTTTTCACTCACGGATCGTCTGCCAAATCCCCCTGCAAGCCAGCCAGAGCGCCTGTCTCCACGCACGCAGGAGGCATGGGAGACAGCTCATCTGCTCCACGCCTCCCATTTCCCATCACTGCCGCCTTCTTCCCCTAATCACTCCCCAGCCCCTGCCCCTTTTCCCCACGCCTGCAGGGTAATTTGAGGGGTGGGTAACCAAGCACTTACTGTCAAAGAAGAATCTGTTTAACCAGGTTTGGTTTAACCCTAGTGCATAAAGCACAAGAAAATACGGGACTTGTGTGTCCTTGCTCTCCATCATCAGCCCTGTGGCACTGCTTTCCCCATCAGCACCGCCTTGCCTACCTCCTTTTCCTCTGATTTCCTATTAAACACCAAGCAGAGAGATTAGACCTGTGTAACCCAACCTTCTTTTGCCTTATTTCTATGTAAAGCTCTTAAAAGTCACGCCAGCAAGCCCAAACCACTGCTGCTGCAGATTATTCACCCAACATGTATGAGCTAGATCACGCAGGCAGCAGTGGAGCAGACTCCCAGCGGAATCCAGACGCACTGTAGATACTCCAGATCTTCGGAAAGCAGCCTGGTAATACTTGTCGAACTAGATAAAGAGCGGTGTGGGGCACAGCCGTAGGAGCCAGCAGACTGTAAAGCAGTTGGAAGCTTCACAGAGCCTTTCACAAGGGGAAAATCTTGAACTGCAGTAAATTTTGTCTTTAAAAGGTGCCCAGATGTTAATATGGAGCAAAAACTGGCTACTCCGAATGAGACGTTTCTCTTGAAAGGACAAATCCTTTGTACGGGGTCCGTATCCTGAGATTTTTGAGTGACCACCATGAATTCAGAGCAAGGACGTGGAGAAGTCTGAAGCCCCCCAGCCCTGCATGCAGGTGTCTACAGCCAAACTGATGCCGGTGTGCTTGCGGTCGGAGGAGTCAGACAAGCCTAAATCAACCAAATTAAACATGTAAGCCTATGATAAAGAAGAGCTTGAAAATTCCCTGATACATCTGCAGTAAGCCGAGCAGTCGGAGACTAGCAAACACATGGTACCGTGTCTGAGAACTGCAACTTTCCCTTAGCCTCTAAATTAAAAAAAATAATCATTTTCTATTCATTTCTAAGCAAGTTGGGCCGGTCTATGGAAAAGTGGGCTGTGAGCACCATTCAAATCATGCATAGCCTGAGGTTTAGGAAAGGTGGTTTTAGCTTTCGTTCCCTGCTTAAATCCATGTGTGCGTGGGGGTAAGCTGGCCCAGGTTGGGCAGCACCATGATACGCGAATTTTGGGGACAAAATTCAGCTTGCCCAACGTACTGGGAAACTAGCAGATTTCTAAAGGAGATTTGACTTCCCATGAAGAGGATCTGCCCATTTATTTCCACCTGATACACGTACAGTGAAAATAACCCACCAAATTCTGCTTTTTACTCATCTTCACACACTTTTTCATGCTGCCTTTTGAAACCAACCCTATTCCCCCTACCTGCTTCAACACCTTCACTGCCCGGGTCTGCCGGCACCCCGGTGAAACCTCTTGCTGGACAATAGCAAGAAATGGGAAAAATGGCCAAAATACCTGGGGGTAGGACTGCGGCTGTAGTTTCATGGCCAGGGGTTCCTTCTGCTGTCAGTGCTGGGTAACGGGGAGCCGCGTCCCAAGGCAGGGGTACAGCCAGGATGGTCGTGATGGGTAGCAGGGCTTTAGAATAGAAGTGCAAACTAAAGCTACTGCCTGTTCGAGAAAGTTTTCTGAGAGCTGCCCAGGCTGAGACAGCTTCTGATGTAGCTGCTATTTCAGGTGACCACTAAAGGACGGTTTGCTTTATTACTGTTTTGTTAGCTATAACTTACTGCGGTTCACCATTTTTCCCTAAAGTCCTAATTTTAAAGAAAAATGTGGTTTCTGTTCGGTGAAGTGAGGCGGTCTAACCCTCGAGCTTCATCCGAGTCACAGGAGTCAGAGGCCCCATGCCGTGTCAGGACCAGCTTTAAGGATTAATCCCCGTGGCTGCATAAAGTCCCCAGCAAAAACTGCTTTGGCACAAGTCCATGAGATCAGGCTCCTGCAATAACTTAAGCACCGACAAAGGGTAACTCCCAAACCAAATTCTCGCTTTCTGTTTTTCCGTGCATTTCCCCCACCAATGTATGATCGGGTGTTTTAAGCAGGCTAACGCTAGTTAGAATCATAGACTCGTTTAGGTTGGAAAAGACCTTTAAGATCATCCAGTCCAACCATTAACCTAACACTACCAACTCCACCACTAAACCAATTAAGGGGAGAGTAGCAACCCCACGCCTCCTGGCTTGGTGGATGGATCATTTATAATGAAAGTAAAAACTAGGAATCACTAAGGTTGGAAAGGACCTCTAAGATCATCAGTCCAACCATCAACCCAACAAACACCCCCATGCCCACTAAACCATGTCCCAAAGTGCCACGTCTGCCCATTTTTTGAACCCCTCCAGGGATGGGTACTCCACCACCTCTCTAGGCAGCCTGTTCCAATGCTTGACTACCCTTAGTAGTTGAAGTCATTCTTTCTTGTACGGAGAGAAGAAGAGCGCAGAGGATGAAAATTGCAGGTTTCCTGAGGACACACACCCACAGCGTACGCCCAGCCTCCCGTCTGCACCAGACTCAGACAATCCACATCCTCCAAGGTACGATGACAGCACTCCCCACCGAAGAAGCCGCAGTTCTGGTTTCCAGAATTTGTGTATCCAAAGGATGCCAGCACACCCGGACTCTCCTGCCTCAGTTTCCCCCTTTTTCTCCCTCTCTGAGGACTGCAGCTCTTTCCTAACCTGCCCCAAAACAGTCGTCCGATGCTGACCACACCCAAGCGAACGCAGAGCTGTACCGAGCTCTTTGCAGGTGGATGAGGTGGGGTGGGTGCTCTCTGCAGGAACGCCATCCCTGCGCAGCATCAGGGAGAGCTTCCAAAAGCGCCGTAAGACAACAGGGAATGCTTTAGAAGCAACTCGGTGTAAAATAGCCCCAGCAATGCTGCGGGATTGCTGGTGCTCAGCAACAGAAGATAGTTTTGGGGCTGGATACAACTGAAAGAAACCTCAAAAAGTTATCTTTGAATTTCAAGGATCAAAAATTTGCAGCTTAAAGAAATGTACATCTCCATGGAAACTATTTACCAAAGAAAACTTACAGTAATATGTTTTTTCAAGGTTAGAACAGGCTGAAAAATAAAAGTTTGCAAAGTTCAAACAGGAGTGGAAGAGGGCTGAAGCTGGCAAAAGATCTTTAAAAAGATACTTAGAAAATGTTTTTTGAAACCTTTGATTTTTATTTCCATGTTTGGAAGTATTTAGTAAGCTCTTTAGCTGGTGAGGAAAAAACTAGAAGTCACTTCCAGGATCTGTGAAACAAAAAGGGTTCTTTCTGGAGGTTTCAAAATGTTCCTGGGATTTTCACGCTGGAAAAATTTTCAGAGCGCACTTCTTCCGAAGGACCTTCCAAGAATGCATAGTTTACTCAAAACAATCTCACAGAGAACTACAGAATTCCTGTCGAGAGATAGAAAAGCTATTTCTACACGGACAGAGCCAAAACATTGAAGTTTTAAGTTTCAATAAAGGTATTTTTGGCATATTTCGGTAAGATATATAGGATTGAGTATACTGAGACTACATAGCAGCCAGTAAATGCAGTCCCTTAACAGGGCGCTCAATGCAAGGTAACACCTATATAGGTGCCTTCTACATATTCCATTTATTAGCTTATATATGAAACTGTTCCAAGTAATCGTTGGTTCATTGACAGCCCAGAGACTGCCAGCTTTTCAATTTTCACTTCAATAAAACAAAAAACCCCAAGGAGAACACTTTCTCTTTTTAATCATATCCAGCCCTGTTTTCTGTAGAGATTAACTTCTTTTCCAGCCCCAAGAGAGCAATTTTTTGAATGTCACTTTCAGATAGCAAGATAAAAATCTCCGCTATTTGCTGAAAAGACTCTGACTGCCATTTGTGGCTTGAACCACTTCCCAATTTATTTGCTTTTTTGAGGCTGTTTACATTTTCAGACGGCCCAGCTCACTCGTCCCAAACAAACTCGTTTTAGAGCTGCAAAAATGCACTCTGTGCCAGACACGAGAGAGACTTCAGACCTAAGAAAACCTAAAGGCTCCTGGATCAAGTCATCTGTGTGAAAAATGGGGAGAGAAAGGGAAAAAAAAAAAAAATCACATTTTCTGGTGAATTGCATCACCTGAAACTGCCACTTATTCCCTGGAAAGCTACAGAACCCTCAGATCAGCATGTCGCTGCGTGGAGAAGAGAGGTGAGAAAGAAGGACATCCTTAATTTGGCTGAAGAGCAGCTGGTTTTCTTCTTAATATAATTAGCTCCTCCAGCAAGCCCTTATGCTTGGAGTCAAGGAGGTTGAAGCACACTTAGCGCAATTCAGAAGCAACACATCAACCATTTGCATCAAATGCGTCAAACTCGGAGGGCTCATTTGTTTGTTCTTGCCAATATTAAAGACTAATTTTGATTTAGACTAAGAGCCTTTTCCAGTGCAGCCATCCCTGGGGAGGGAGCTGTGGCAACACGAGAGTATTCAATTAGCTGTCTGCTCTAAATTACTGATGGAAAGGAGTGTGTTCACGCAGACAGAACATGTATTTTCAAAGTCCTATCTAGAAGGGGGTTGCACGGCTAACAGTTTCAGCTGCCTGCTTTATAATATCCGTAATAACTTCAGCTTTGCATAAAGCTTTCTCACCTTAGCAAAGCTGCTCACTCACTCGCTTTTTCAACCTTCACCTTTATTGGTATTTTACCACCTGCTGCTTCCTTTGTACCTTACTAGACAGAAACACGAAAGTAGAAACCAATTAGTATTAAGCTGCCGTACTACGTATTTAGCCACTGCCTCCTCTTTATCAGCTTCTCCCACTCTCCTGGAAAGAAGCATTCACTTCAGCAGAAATTATTTTTCCTGCTTTTGCATCTTTTTTTTTTTAAAGAAAACCCAAAACCTCAAGGCATTAGCTGGTGCAAAAAATAGGAAAAACATCTATCAGAAAAGTTCAAAAAACATTTCGGACAATTTTTTTTGTTGCTCTTTGGGGTCAGGGTTTTGATTGTTGGAGAATTTCTTAGTTCCAGGATGGAACTTCTGCTCGGTGCAGAGGTGGAATTTAAATCTGTGTCTCCCACCTGGAGATCACATATTTCAGCCACCTGCAGGGCAACAGCTAAAAATGCAGGGAATCATTCTCCATCCCTGCTTAAAAGGAAGTCAAATACTGAGATTTAACAAAACCTGAATCTGAGGGGTCTGCGTGTGTCTGTGTGTCCCAGGGACCTTTAAAATTGCTCACAAAGTATTATTAAAACTTTTCAGTATGTTCTGGTTTCTACTCAGGTTTTTTAAAATGAAGATGATCTCTCATTTCCTACTCAGTCACCTAAAAACCAAGGAATCATCACCCTGAGGCCTATAGGTAATACAAATATATACAACAAAAGCACGCAGTGACCTGCCCTGGAGCTTTGGCAGAAGACCGTGCAGACCATAAATCATAAATTGGATTTGACCTTACGCAGCTGAAGAAAGATCAATAGGGATTGCTGGCAGTGAGACAGAGGGGCTGTTGCTTTTATTTAGCTGTGTTTTCTAAACGCTAACAGATGTTCAGTGAAGGAAGGAAGGAAACAGTTGTACTTCAGCAACTGTACTGCTAGCAAGGTGCAAGGACTGATCATCGTTTAACGAGCACGTTTTAGAAAAATCCAAGGTCAGAAAGCACTTCTTAGTTTGTAAGAGGGTATTGCACTCATCTCTGACTGTACAGGAGGAAGGACCCCTGGCCTGGTAGGAAAATGCACAGAAAACTCCGGTTATCCGCAGGGCAGCTTTCCTGGCGCCGTATTAGAGCAAAGGAATATTACTGAACAAAAGCCCCACTTGTCCTACAGAGCCCCAGATCCAAAGTCCACAAACCAAGAGCCTTTTCAGCCTCTAATGCCCGCAAAGGTGGAAAGCAGCCCCCGTGAGCCGGCCGGTTCCCTGCCCTGTGGTTGCATCGCTGTGTCCTGCACCAGTACCCTGGCTCAGACCAAGAGTCCATCCAGTCCAGTCTCTAATCTCAAGTATTGACCATAAAATGGGAATAGAGGAACAGTTGCGCAAGGAGATGTCTTGGGAAAAGGACGGACGGGGCAAGTGCAGGTAGCGGGTGATGCTTTGCCCAGTGGTCTCCCAACTGTTGAGGCTTCTCAGCTCTGGAAGCTTCCCGAGCCTCGTACTGTTTGTCTACTTAGCACCTCTCAACAGATCCCTCTTTCAAGTATTTGCTCAGTCTCTCCTTGAATCCACAAAACCTGCAGGCATCCACGATTTCCTTTGAAGAGGGCTCACACAGACTTCACTGAAGGGGGACTGTCCTCCTGTGGAGGACTTCAAGTTCAGCAGATCAATACTTCATCTGTTTTGAACTCTTTTGAACGTCACTCTTTTTTACCTTACTCTCGAGCCTTACAATGAAAAGCAAGGATCAAGAGTAAAGCGTAGTCACAGTTCTGTCTTCCCCACAGGGAGCTGGCTAGCAATGGGAGGAGTAAAGCGTCAGCTTTACCAAAAACCTTTCTGCAGACCTACAGATATCTCTCTTTTCCCTGTACAAGTCATAGCTCGGGATCCCTCTGCACTGCGTATTTAAATAAATCACATATTTTTAAAGCGTGCATTGGTGGGCAACACATAAAATGCTCATTCCTAAAAATATTACCTAATCAGTCTTGTATAGTCTGGACTATCTGTGAGAAGAAGAGTTCTTACAATTTCACGTTCAGAGAAACGCTAGGGCTCTCCAAATCTATTTTAGCCCATGCATACTAACTAGATATACTAGGGCTATAAATACATGGCAGTGCAAGACAAAGAAAAGTAATTTAACCCTTCTCTTGCACAGAATTCAATACTTGGAGGAATCGCAGGAGTAAAAAAAAAGGCAGCAGTGCTGTTTGTCACTGGTTTATGACCAGATAAAAAGGGCCATGCAACACCCAGCATCCAGTTCCTGAAGCTGGAAAGAAATTTCCATTTACCTACAACAGTTCCTACTATGATGACAAATAGAAAGAAGTGTAAGAAGTGGTAAAATGTCTGTGAAGCCTTAATTCATAATGAACTCTAGTAAACAGCCCCGCTGTAAGGAATCAGAAAAGAAGCTGGAAGAACACAGGCCTTGGAGCTGCTGTCAGGCGAGCAGCAATTTCTAGCAGAAGTTGGTCGCAACTCTCAGTTATCTGCACACCTCAACAAACGCATGGCCAAACATGCACAACACTTGCTGGCAAATTCGTAGAAAGTTTTAGGAGCCTAAACGTAATTGTAGAGGGAATAAAGCACAAAGGATTTTCAAAATCCATAGGCTCCCCAATACACTATTAAGAGAGAACGTTCTCAGCTCTGCAAGGGCTGCAAGCAGTTCTCAACTCTTGCTTCTTACGACTGAAATAGTAAAAAACACCCCACCCTTATCTCCCAGGGAAGTCCAGAATGACTACACTAATCATAACTTCACAGACATGAGAAAAGGATCCATTTTAGTTCAGCTATGACATGGGTGTTCACATAAATGTTATTCAAGATGCTTCTAACAGGCATGGAAATGAAAAATCAAGTAGCAATAAACAATTCTCTTGTAAAAAATTTTCCACCGTTTCTCTCTCAAGAATAAGCATGTATTCATATTTTGTAGACAAAGCAAAACAATCATTAGAACATTTCCATTCAAAAGGAAATAGATAAACAACTTAACCATTTATTTGACTGCATTGTATTTAGACAGCTTGTACATTTCATAACCCCGCTGTTTTTGTTCTCATCAAAAAGGATAAAGGGACAGAAGAATATAATCCACTCAAAACAGCAGTCCAGTATTTTGAGATACACTTGATATTTTCATAGATGCCCACCTGATACCTGAACTCCAATATAGGTTGTAATGTTTATACAAGACCTGAAATTTTTTTAACATAGCACTCGGTTTTAGCAATGTCTTGCAGTGCCCTGAAAAATAGTTTGTGACGACCTATGCAACGCCAATTAGATTATGCCTACTTTCCTTGGAGGTGATGAACCTGATCATTTCTTAAAAAAACCAATATAATGCAAACATCCACACTGACATGTCAGCCAATAGCAACATCTGGGCAAATTTAAAGATAAAAGCGATCAATTCCTTAGTCAGATTTGTCAATGCAAAAGGTGAGGGGGAGAGGACTGTGTTCTAGCAACAGACATGAGAAATAACCAACTCTTCATTGCTGTATTTCTTTTGAAAACCCATTTTCATCTCTTTGCAAATTTGGAACTTCCCACTTGATATCCAAATCCCAAGCAACACAGAGAACAAATCTGTTTCTTTTCATACGAACCAACACATACAGCTTCAGTATCTTCTGTAGTGAACTGTGTGTTACACAGCAGCAATATCAGAACCTTTCAGGCAATGTGCTCTTTTAAAAGAAATGTGCACCTATTTTGCGCAGCATTTTCAAAACGTGCATGGCGACAACTACTTCTTACAATAAACAAAGAGAATTGTATTTGAAGTTTGCTCAGAAGTGAAGTTTTTGGCAGTGCCTTCACGAAGAGCGATTTCGGCTAACTTCTAAGTCAGCTTTTGAATCCGAAGACACCCATGGCTTAAATATTAACCAATAGAAAACTTGCCTGTCTGGCTTTTCAGTTTTTAAACATCAGCAGACACACAAGATAGCCTAGTTTGCAATTTGCGATGCAAGTCCAACAGCTGTTAACAAGGTATGAAACCTCCCTGATCTCTCCTTAGTTCAAGCAAGCCAGAGCAGTCACTACATCCCGGACCACTGGAACACGGTCACGAGAAGTCTGTTTCGATTGACTTAACATTACCAACATTTAGGTCTTAACTATGAACGAAACCTCCTGAAAAGCCACCCAGAAAAACTGGCAAACCTGAGGGATCGGGATAAGGTCAACAAAAGGTTTTATCATGTCACAAGGCAGTAGTTGCAACGTACAGGCTTTACACTGAACTCCAACATGTTCCATCAATAACAGACTCCAGTTTATAACGCTTTGTCTCGGGCACCATTTTAAATATGAGTTTTCTTTACTGAGGGAAACAAACCCCCTCAAAAGCAAACTGGTGTCTACAAGCAGAAAACTCAGAAGGGCCAATTTCCATTAAAAATCTTTATTTTCAAATACAACTCATAATTTGTACATGGTAAGAAATGTCCATCACCATGTGCGATTGGTCTGTGCAAAATAAGGCTTTCCTTTAAATCCAGTTTTCCTGCACAGGGCTCTTTTCCAAATGTTACTGGAGGTAGGGGTTTTGTTGGTTTTGTTTCTAAGTGTACAGTAATTAGCAAAAAAAACCCATGAGTCAAACCAAACCCTAAAAAAAAAAAAAAAAAAAGTGTAGTAAGGCAAATCTGAAGAGTACGCTCAACTACAGAAGAGCGGATTCACTGAGAGTTCATCCTTTTCACAGATTACATAGGTGCTTCCACAAGTCAACTAATACCTTTTTTGTCAAAGTGAAAAAACCCAACTGATTCATAGAACTGGGCTATATAATCACACTGAACAAGAAAGCCTAGACACTGTAATTACCGAAAAAATTGATGGGAATTGGTAAAACCTATGTAAGCCAAATTAAAGAAAGGAGAAAAAAAAAAATAGAGAAAAGAGCGAATACAAGAAAGAGAAAGAAAGAGAGAGAGAAGTCCTTCCCCGCTGCTTTGATTTTACAGGGGAAAAGTCCCCCAATAATTTAGCTCATATAAGTTTAGAGAAAATGAGAGCAGCTAAAAATGCATACAATAAACCTTGAAATTTATTTCCAAGACCAAGAACCAAAGATTGAAGCATTTTAGAACACTGAAGCAAAGCAATCTGAATCTGAAAAAAAATTGTTCCAACTAGCTTAAAATAGTTGTTTTTCAGAGCTTCTAGCAATAATTTTGATTAAATAAAATCATACCAATTTACATTAATTTTCTATATCTTCTTTTAAAAGTCCCTCACTCTTTTAACAAAAAAAGTGCATCCAAAACCAGCAGAGATTTACTGGTCACATCAGGTTCTCTTTTAGCAGCTACTCAAGGTTTTCAAAATAGCTTACACTTCTTGCTGTAAGAAAAGAAGGGCCTTCCAAACCCTTATTTGGGAGAAGTATCCAAATTATAAAAATCTGAAATAATTTATTATCAAATCCAGAATTTAAATAAAAGCAGAAATTTTCTTGCAAAGACAATTGAAGAAAGTAAAAGAATAAAAGCATGCACTCCAAACTTAGAGGTGAAGACAAATATACTTATCTATACAGGCACTGGCAGACGCAATTTAATTGTTACTGTTACTCATTGTAACACACACCCCACCCTACAATACATTGTTTCATTCACTAATCACTGAGGTACCAATATTTAAGAATGGAAAATTCAATATTGAAAAATAAAACCTAAGATCGAAGCCTTCTTCCAGAAAACTATGGCAATTTTTGTATGAAATGTTAGTATACTTATAGAATTTTACAATCTACATTGGCTTTTTTCTGGAACCAAAAGTCGCGTTCCACATACAGGTTCTTTGATAAAATGTTCACTGTGTATGTAATACAGTCAGTAGACTTGCAAATGAATGAACATATCTTGGCTATCAACTGGCACATCTCGCTGGTACCAAAAGAACTCAAAGTTTGAAACAATCGGTTTTAATTCTGAACAAATGCGCCATGCCAAAGTGCAACAAATATGTGTGACACTCAATGAGACACTGACAGATTAAGAGCTGCATGGAAATTACTAAGTCCACCTGCAAAGCAATTTTGTACAAATTGCATTGCATGCAAAGGACAACTCTGCGCTGTTGGGACATCAGTTGCTTGATGTGACGGTTTCTTTTAACGCAGCCATAGTTTAAGACGCAGTGCATCAACTCCATTTAAATAGTATCTGAACAGCCTCTTGTCTCGCACAAAACCAAGGTTTTCATAAAGTTTCAAAGCAGACTTATTTGTGATTTCTGTTTCCAATACAACCTTTAAGGAGAAAAAAAAAAAAAAAAAAAGAAAAAAGCATATCATGTTAGAAAGCAGTTGCAATTACATGACTACTGAAGCAATTTCAAAGTTTTTATTCAAAGGTACACTTATTAGCAATGACTGGAATTACTGTTTTCTTGTCCTAACTTATTCAAGCAACCCCTCTCCATTCCCACATTTAAAAAAAAATAAATAGCAGTTCATCACCAATTGTAATTGTAAACAACTTTCATTCATACCAAAATTTTAGTTTTTTGCTGTAAATAGTATTTCAACTCATTACCTGACAGATAGGGTAAAAAAACCCGAACAAAACCAAAACAACCCCCACCTCCCAACATCCCCCCACCAAAAAAAAACCAACCCCAAACCAACCTACCAAACAGGTTAGAGTCCTAAACATACTTTGAGTTTTGAAAGAGCAACTGAGCTTTTGCAGTGTCACAGGAACTTGGCACATGAGATTTTGTTTAATCATTTAATATCTTTGACCTCTAATTTGATAGATTTCGACCTAGATACAAGCTTCAGCATTCTACAACTAGCTGTCAGACCCAACACTTGCAATGAATATTTGTGCTCAACACAAGTATCCCAAACTCAAATCAGAGTGCACACCAGGAAGAAAGATCAGCTTTTTCATTCTTTTTCCCCCTGTATTGATGAGATCCCAGTTGCAGGAAGACCTGTCATAAATAGCTCAGACCAAACCCAAGTGTAAGAGTAGTCCAAATTAAGCAAAGACTCAAAATTATCCTAGAAGTTTGAAGTACAGGCAAAAAACTACACTGGCATTAACAAGAAGTTAAACATAAAACTACTGAAGTACGTCCTTCTGAATTGTTTTCCCCTCTTTTCCCCAAATGCACTGAGCAGAGCTCTGGCATACCTGGTAAGCCGCGCATCCACTCCAAATGCTAAAAACTTGTTTTGCCTCTTTACTGTTGCCCAACTCAATTATTTAAGGATCCTGCTATTAAGGACAGATCATTGTTGCGCAAGAACACAGGCTGAACTAATAAGCTGACTAGACTATGTACAGTCCCATGACAACGTACATTCACCTATTAAACAAGAGCTGATGGAGACTGTAGAAAGACCATATAATGAAAATACAGCCTAAGCGATTTCTGCAGCAAACCAGCAATCGCTGCTGGTGTTAAGTCCACTAATGGCTATTTCTAAACCAGCATCCGATACCCACTCTCTGTGTAGTTAGAACTATATACGTAAAACTCTCTCAGTCCAAAAAAATGTCATCTACCCCACCTCAAAACCCAGGACAACCGTCTCCTCCAATAAAAAGCAGGAAAACCGGTTAACATCCCCCCCTTAAAACCAGGAACAAAATACTAGTCTGTATTTGTAGAGCAGTTTAAGTCAATCTACTTTATGGACGCTGAGGCCCCACTGCCTTCAGGCTTGCATCTCCATTCCCACTCACCTCTTCTGCCAGCTCACTAGGCTTGCTGCTGAGCTACTCCAAAAAGCAACCTAGTAGAAAACCTTTCCTTTTTCTCTCCATCAGGTTTGTTTTCTGCAGTCTGAGGAGCGGCTAAGCTAATGTAAAGGAGGAAGGCAGCCAGCAGCTAGACTGGTCACCTTCAGTAAGATTTAAAAATCCATTTAATGTATATATTTGAGCATTACTCAAGTTTCAAGCCACTCTAACTACATTCCAATAGATAATTCCCCCTGTGCTTCTCAGTGTAAGAATGTTGAAAGAACAGTAAACCTGGGGCTAACAACCCAATGAACAACATACGACTTAGAAGTTCATTTTCCGAAAAGGAACTAAGAATCACATATTAAAATATTAATAATCAGAGTTCTTAAATTACAGAAGGACATTCTGTTGTACCTGCACACTTAAGACAACCTAATTCAATTCTTAGTCTTATGGCAAGAACTAGAGATTGAATTTCTCTAGCTGGCACCACACAGAATACTACTATCAACTCTTTTGACTTGATCAAGTACTCTTAATATCCTTAATCGAATAAAATGGATTAACTATTAACTTGTAATAACTTATGGAAGGGCAATAGTTTTCCTGAAGAGTGGCATTTTCTACACAATTACGCACGTTCTACAACTTCTTAATTCAAATTAAAACAAAGCATTACGCCAAAGAGGAAATCTGAGCCATGTAAATCCACTGTGCGGGAGACTATTATTTGAACTCCAGCTACAAATGGCATTCACTCTCATAAAAGTTTAGTAACCTGACAGAGTGATATAACAAGTCTGTATCCAACTGCAAGCTTGCACATCTTGCAATGCTAAAAGACTTCCAACACTGCAGATCACTGAATTTAAGGGAGTGGTTAAATGTTGAAATTCAGGTTTGTTGGAATCCCACTACCTGAGTGAATGCTCATCTTGAAAGCAAATGCAAGAGATTTGCTCTGGTATTTCTAAGGAAGACTCAGCACAGTGAAAAATAAGTCCCTGATCTCAACATATTGCATTGATCTCAAAGGGCTAAAGACATGTTTCTATTATCTAAAAAGGAAACACAGTCATATTTTATCCAAATTTCATTAGCTTTGTTTTGCGAAGGATTCATCTCTTCCTGTGTGAGATTTTCAATCAAGCTCCAAACCTTCAATCACTACATTTATGTCCGGTCTCATAGGGTCTATTTGGTTGCACACATATGCCTGTTAAATCCTCTACTAACACAATCACATCCTCCCCTAGAGACCAGCAAAGGTCTGATTGGATTTAACAGCATTTTCTGCAAAAGTTGCAGCTTTCTGAAAGCTGTTACTTTCTCTTGCGCCTTAAATTTCATACACCTAACATTTTCTCTCAACTCTCTAATTTTAACTGGGTTTAGAAGCAAGAAATCTTCTATAGTGAGAGTGGAGCACAGTGTTTCTTGTTACTATGTTTTCATACCTAGAATTTATTCCAAAACTGAAGAAAAATGGAGAGGTCAAGCTTGCTTTCTTCTTCAGTTCAAACTCTGAATGAACTCAAGTTTAGAAACCAAGTCATAGAACAAATACAGCCAAACCAAATCAGCAAATGAAGAAAGTACTCTCTCAGCACTCACAGAAGAGGTTGCTATTCCTACTTGAAAGTCTGGCATATCATCAGACTCAAGTTATGGGTGCTTGGCCAGCTTCCTTAATCAGTTTAACCGCCTTAACTTTTAAAGAAAGGTAGTACCCAAAATATAACACTTAATACCTTAGATGATTTGTAAATTAAGAAAAAGCTAAGATGTCAATAGTTCGATAAATTCGAGTAGGATTATATGAAGATATACATTTAATTTTTACAAGCGTGGTACTGAATTAAAATGACACACCTACTGGTGTGGTCAAAAAACCCCACTTTAAATCACCCTAAAGTTTCAATTGAAATTCTCATGAGAATTTGCAACTCCTTTACACATTCTACATTTTGCTTAAAAAAAAGCTCTTGGAAGGCCCACTTACTAGAGTCTTATTTTGATTAGTTACCAGTTACACGGTACATTATTTCCGTAATACAAAGATTACTTATAGTCATTTGTTACAGAAGGAAAACCAGCATATGAATGAACAGCTCCTCCTTTCTAATTCTGATTAAGGGACGTAACAGTTCCACATGAAGGTCTTAAGCAGTACAATTTTTGAAAATCGCTTGTCAGTAAAAACTAAGCAAATGTACAAAAACCAGCCAGATACCCAACTTGCTGAGGTTAGCCCATATTTTCCTTTTTACACTGGAAGTATAGTATCTTCAAAACTTTGGAGATGGGAGAAAAACTATTCACCTTCACCTGATTTATTTCCATAGTTCACATTTTCTGTGCAACCAGGCCATAACACTATTCTAAATCTTTGTGACCTATTGGAAACTCAGCCTATTACAACCTTAAAAACCTTCGGTTCACTACCCCAAATATTAGAATTCATTAACATCAAATGCCAGAGAAAGTCACAAGTGTAAAAAAAAAAAAATTTCAAAAGATCCCTCAAGTTTTGTAATGTTATATCCAGACACTTCAGCTCAAAGCATGCTGTTGAGTACTTTCTTCAGGCTTGAAGGTTATTTCTAGTTCAACCACCTACCCCCAACATCAGATCACTTCCCTCGGTTCTATTCTAATACAGGCTACAGACAGCTTGACGGCCATCTCCTCTCCTCTCCTCCACACAGATTCCACCCCAGCCAATTCTTCACTTACTCACCCCACAGCTTCCTCAAGCCGGGAAACAACCCCTGGCTGGAAGGATATTGCCTCTCAGCTTTGGCATATAGCATAAACTACCTCTTAGGCAGCTGACTGACCTCAGAAGCTTGCGCTGTAAATCACTTGTTGCATAGGCCTGGCTTAGTTTATTCCCACTAAATTAGCTTACAGGGAAAAAAACCAAAGAAGTCCTTAATCACTAAAATATTGCAGCGTACTTTGAAATGCCAGCACTTCAGCAGTGATTTTTCAAAATTTTCATCTATGGTGTTGTATAAATCCTTTACTTTTCAGGACTCAATGCTGATACCCCAAAAGCCCAATCTACAGTACTTTGAGAAGTAACACACTGAACAAAGCATTTATCAGATTATACGCCACAAGTTATTAAAATTAAGTACATTTACTGCATCAATTCCATAATCAGATTGAAGGGAAGAGTTTCCAAGCAGCCTTTGGAAAATTTTCCTGACACCCACAGCTGCATGTTCATGTTTTTAATCCTATTCCAAGTAAGTTTTAGAAAATAGCATTTCTTCTGAACTGCAGTTCATCTTATATCAAGTAGCACATCTTTTTTATTTTCATCACGCTTCTGATTTTATGGGGGATGTAGAAAAATGTCTTAAGAGCAGCAGAGATGATTAAACTATTTACACACCTCACGAAGACCAATTACTGTGATGCACTACTTCATGTTTGACCAGCTCTAGGCATCAATCAACCAGAAACCACTCTCCCAACAACTGCTGTAAAAACTCGTGAGGGTACGTGCCTCGGCTCTGTCAGACAGGGCTTTTAATGGGTGGCACGTTGGATTTTTCAAATTCTGGTCATGACTGAAAACTCAGCAATCTACCATGCGGTACAAGTAACCAACATCATTATTTTGTACCATGTGTATCTAGAAGAAACCTACACTTGGTGGCAAAGAAAAGAAGAAAACATGAAAATGTTGGCTAGTTGGCTGTAGATAACCTGTACCTGAAAAGGAACAACATAAATATATCAAATCAGCCTGCGTATGCCTCTGCTGACCAGCGCAGAAAGTCAGAAACATACTCTGCTTGCACTCCACGTTGCCTGGGCACAGTAAGCTCCCGTTTCAAAATTCTGTGCCAGCACAAGACTCAGCTGATGCAAAAGCCCCCAAGAAGCAGGGCATAATTAGTTCAGAATCTTCATCCCACAAACACAGTTACACAGTTTCCAAACTGGAACTGAAACATGCCTGCACCCGTCCGGCATGCACTTCAAGGAGCTTGAATTGTAGCACGTTCGATTACAGAGGGATAGCAACAGTCTCTGAAAAATGCCCTCTGCACTTAGTACAAAGCATTTATACAGCACCATAGATGAAAATCTGTGACTAAGACTTAATGAGGTCTCACGGCAGACTAGCCTGCAATCCTTATCGCATTTATTTCATTTTTACAAAGATAAAAAACAGTAAGAAGGACTCTTGGAATAATATTACAGCAGTAGAAAAAAAAAAGACAGACACAGGAGAGATCATTATGCGCATACCTGTTAGATAGTCCAATTTAGAAATGAAATTACATCAGAAGTAGTACATACACTCATAAATCATATGGTAATTACTGCAACTCTAATAGCTTGAGTAGAAATAGCCAGTTCTACTACTGATCTCTGACAGCAGTAGGCAATTCACTTCTCTGCACCTCAATTCTCCAACTGTGATGTGAACGGCACGATACCATTCCTCAATTATTTAATTTTTTTTAAATCTTGAATACTCTGGCAATGGCAAATGAATTCAGGACCATAGTGGAAAGCAGTGGAAAACAAACAAACAAAACTTTTCTTGATTAGTTCAATGTAGCAAGTAGTAAAACAGATTAGAGCAAAGCATATTACGTGTGATGATAGAAGCAACAAGCCAAAACACAAAACTTAAAGAACTACAGGGCTATCAGATTGCACTACACTGCTTGAGTACAACGTAAATTATAGAGGGGAAAAAAAAAAGAAAAAAAAGACACCAGTAAGCACAGGCATGAAGGAATCTGAAGAGAAGAATAAATATCTTAATGAATGAATGAAGTCAGAACATATGCAAGGATGCTGCAAGAGGCATAACACAAGTGGAAAAATAAACAGAGCATGGGCCAGAAGTCCTGCGACACAAATTGTAGTTTTGCATAAGAAACTTCACCACACCGCAGTAGGACAATTGAGGGAGCAATTGAAATGAGATAACAGAGAGATCAAAGGATCACTAACTATGACAGACTGAAATGACACAGTGCTCGCATATCAGGAACAAGCTAGCAATTGCATTGTACCAAGCAGATGAAAGTTAAAGGGACAGATAACCAGATTAAGGGGAAAGGACGTAGGGAGAGTTCCTCACAAGTTAAACATGGTAGATAAAGATAGTTAGTTGCTATATATATATATATATATAAAAAATATATATATATAAAAAAAAGGTAGGGACTGTAATACGGTAAAAGGAAAGACTGATAACATACAGACCAAAGAAAGTTCGACAGTGATTCAGTCACTTTCCTTCCAAGTTTTCATTAACATGCTAAATCATGAGCGTTCTGTCAGTGCTACGTAATACAGCTATGCACTGTCAGAACAGCCTGACGACTTGTTATGACAAAACCGTATTCTGCAATACTACAGCACGTACTGTTCCAGTATCTCTGTGTACTCCAAAAGTATGGAAGTATTACACACAACAGGCAAATTACACTGGTCAGTAGCACCTTAAACTAGAGTCTTTGGAGGAAAATGTGCCTGTGACCAAAGGCTGAGGCAGCTTCGCAAAGCAAAACAAAACCCGAAACACTGAATTTGAGCTCTTATGACAAATTCAGAAAAATCCTTCTCCTATTTGTGCCATACGTTTTTCTGAGGTTATTCTTCCTTTTATTATAAAAGGAATAGCTTCTTACCAACCCACTCCCCACCTAAAAAAAGTCCTGTCGAAGAAAAACCTGTGAAATGAATCCACATATAGGAGAATGCAAACCATTTACATTATGAAAGTGTTTGATTATAAAATCTTACCTCATCACAATCTCCTTCAACCATAGCATAAATAGCTTTCTTAACCAAGTTTGTACCTGAAATATAGATTTCAGTAAGTGTCACAGTTGCAATGCAAAAGATGCTAGTTTATATATGACTAACGTGTGCTACCTACATGACATGACACCTGGAGAAAGCAGGGAGGAAAGAAAGAAAGAAACAAGAAGTTGCAGTCAAGTTGCAGTCTCACGTCTGAATATTAAAATAAGCCGTAAAGTTATCCAGAGACTCAGCTTGAGCGCAAGATATTCTTCTAACACAAGGATATTAGAAACAGGCTTCTATGTTTAACATAGTGTTATATGTAGCCTTCCAAGATGTGATCCATTCCTTTTTGTTGCATTTAAAGTCAAAATCTGCTGGCATGTACTTGAAGGACATTCATCTTCCAAGGGAATTTCCTCTTACTAAAACAAATACTTCTAATAGTAACAGAACTTATGAAACCACTTTTCTTGCGGCTCACTCCCATTTGGATTTGCTAGTATCTAATAATAATGGTTGAAGCCCATCCCTTCCCCTCAGTCAAGCATTAATTTAATTCTTTATCATTATTTTTCATCTATTTCACAACAGTTCTACAAATGTAATATCCCTACCTGTCTGTAGAATTGGGGTGAAATTGAAAGTTGATTTCAAAGTTATTAGTGGAAAAAACTGCTGTTCAATGAAATTGCATAAATCTCACTTCCATAAGAAGGCTAAGGAAAAGGAAAAAAAACCCCAAGGAATCTAAAGAATGTTTTAAAGTATTCTCAAAACTTTAATCAATTAAGATTTTCATTGAACGTACGACAGAACTGTACTACATTTAAAATAAATCTTCAGATTAACAGCTTATTTTGAGAAAACAGCAAGGTGGCAAGTGTAGGAAAAAGTCAACATACGTAACGCTAAAGTAAGCAAGGCTTTAAATATAAATTCTATTTATACGATTCTAAAATAATGAGCTGACTAAAGCGAGGGGAAAATCTTGCAGAGATCTTCATAACAGCAGCATTAGTTCTTATTTACTTATGAATCCAAGCACCTGCAATTAAATTATGGCAGGCTCCTTCATGACTCAGCTAAAAGGAGAGACAGTGATTTCTCAGTATCCTCTTCCCTCTGCTCCACTACAGAAACCAACAATGGCTTCAGAATTGCACCGAAGGAAAAAAAAAAAAAAAAAACAAAACACAAATCCGCACATGCCTGAATAGTCATCATAATATGTAGTGCTTCAAGTTTTTTGGATTTTTTTTTTTTTTAAACGCAATGGTACCATTCTGCAATGTATCACCGTGTTTTTCCATCGCAAGTAATTTTCTGTCTTTAATCACAAAAGTATGAGCTGTTCAGTGTGAATGAGTGGTGAAGCACATTTCGAGCCTTTAAAGCTGACGTCTATGGTTTAAGTTAAAAATATTACAATGTAGTTTCACAATAACCAACACAAAAAAATTAAGTTCCATAAGAACAGATCTTTAATTAAACCAACTAGGATAACTGGTGTTAGAATGAAAATCCCTTCATCAGGGTAAAACTGATCAACGAGGGAGGGCAAACTCCCTGCCAAGCGTGATTTCTTTTATCTTCTAACTTCCCAACAAAACAGATCTCCATTTCAGTCATTCAAGTAGCAATACACAACTATTTTTCTTCACTTATTAATACAACAATGAGCTACATACATTCTCCCCAATGGGCAGTATATGCATGATTGATAGGGGAAAGCCAGGGGATAAGTTCACTGAAAAAATATAGACTGAACATAACATAGAAATAGAGTGATCAGGGCACATATAAAAATGCAAAGCAATTCCCACTGTTGTTATTTGACAGTGGTAACAGGCAGAGGTAAAGGGCTGCTGACTGCCTTTCTTTTTAGCTTCATCGTAGCCCAGATGTAAATCTCATAGGGCATGTCAAGTTATTTTAACAAAATTTAAAAAGCCACTGGGGAGCTTGTGGGTCGAGTAAGGCGGGGATGACAAACCACCAAATCTAGAAGTTGAGTTCTGCTTAAATCTTTATGACAACTACAGTTATCCCAACTACAGGATTTAAGTAAGAAATAACAAAAAAGGCTATTCTTACCAATTCCTTTTCTTCTGTATTTGGAATCCACTGCTAACATGGCTATATAACCTCTGCGGAACATCTTTTTGTGCATATCCAGCTTGCAGACGATGGCACCTACACACTCCTCACCTACCATGGCCTTAAAGACAAACATACACGTATGCATTCTCAGTTTGTGATCTACAGTGCTACCAAAAGAAGTAAACCAGTTCATTTTAAGTGAAACAGCCACACAAAATTTGTTTGCGTAAAGCTATAAAAAATAACTAAATTTAAAAAACTTCTCCAAAAGTATAAATAAGATTAAAGGGCTCTTATTTATTACATTCAAATAAAGTTACAGTCAATTAACCACCAATGAATTGTCCTGGAGAGAACCACAGTATTATTCCACAAAGTCTACAGGCAAGAACATGTGTGGTAGAAAATGGGGGGGGGGAAGAAAAAAAAAAAAAGGAAAAAAAGAAAAAAAAAGAAAAAAAAGACCAGGTTAAGGCATAAATCACCCTTTTGCACAGGCTGCCTCAGAGGAAAAAAAGTCCATTCCTGTTTTATAATGATCTGAATTTTCATGTACAAGGGCTCTGGTAGATAACATGCTTAATTTTTGTCTGGTTTTAATGTCAAGGCCACAATGGATCAGAGAAAAATGTTGCTGCGTTTAATCTTTAGAAACTGTCATTTTCAGTCACATGACACCCAAAGAACAAACAAAAAAGCACACAGTTAATTTCACACATTTTAACTCTTCAGAGATTTCATTTGTTAAGAGCTATGCGCTGACAGTTAATCCCAACGTTATTGTCACAAAAAGCGTGGTCAAGGAGATGGAGTTATTCTGAAATATTAAGGAAAAGAAAACAAAAAGAAAAGAACCCAACTCCTCCCCAAACACTTATCAAACCACTTGCACAACCACTGTGTTCACCAAAATTTTACCATGGAATATATTTGAGAAAGAGCATAAGAAAAACTAAGTCATATGTTAACCGAAGGATTAGGCAGCATGAGAGATTAATGACATTATAGCCTGCAGCAGTAAAACTGAATAATGCTGCAGAGTAGGATAGCATCCAAGGGAAGAATGAATTACTATTCATTCAGGAAAGATTGACAGAGATAAAAAAGAAACTCATAGTTGTACGTATGGGTGTATAAGTGGCTCCACAGACTTTGATAGACCTGTATCTGTGGTAGGAACTAGCCTTCGGCTCGAGTGTAGCAACTAAACGGGGACTACAGCACATGACTGCCACAAGCATGTGCTGGCACAAGCGCTTCTGGATAATCCAAATTTACGACAGCGAGACACGTCAAATGAAAAGGACTCGCCAGAGCCAATATTGCCAGGCCTCAGTGCAGCCCACCTGGGAACCCAGGGCTCGCTTCTCCGAAGTCTATGGTATATACTCTATAGTCTCCAGCCACCTGAAGCTTTTTGTACACAGCTTGTAGGCTAAGACTCTACGGACAGAAGATTCATTCACGCAGACCATACTGCAGGCACAGACCCTTGGGTTTTTCGCCCCAAGAGTAACGCCTTCTAGCACCTCTACCTGGATGGTGGGTTATTATCCAAGTTAGCTGTCAACCAGGAGCTGTACCAAAGGCGAAATGAAGCAGCCCGAAATGTATGAGCTGCAGTTCCAAAGCTCTATGATACAGGGTGATCCCAGCACCATTTCTAATATAGTTTAAGCTCATCAGGCAAATATAATTATTGCTAAGTTTTTATTTGGCAGGAAAACACATTTTTTTACCAGTATCCAAGAACAACCCTGAACAATCTAGGCAAGTGTTTTTTTAAAACAGAAACTGTAGCATGATCTAAATGGACTGAAATACAGAGCCTCTAAGCAGACTTCTTTTATTCTAAACCACAGTTTTATTCCATAGAAAAGAAAAGCTGTACTTATACTAAAACTGTGTATGCAAAATGCCAGCTCAAGGCAAGTTTTGTATCTCAGCTCAGACCTGAGAAAACCAGGGAGTTAAATAAAGAGTATCATCAGACAGACCGTTCATAACATTGCTATAATTATGCAGAGTACCTAGATGTAATCTTATACCTCACTAAAAAAAAAAAAAAAAAAAAGCACACCACAAACTAGCATGTTATAGTTCTGCTTTGCCCTGAAGTGCACATGTGCAAACTGTTGATCGCAACAGTCATGTGGAGAATTTTTAAGATTTTTTTTTTTTTTTTTCACACTTCAAGAGTAGTGACATTCTAGACATTGCATATCTGCGCTCTTTCTTGTTTAGGGCACTTTCCAGAAAAGCTATGTTCATGAATCATATATTTAAAACACTAAATGAACAGCAAAGAATTTTGTTTCAGTGATCAAAGAAGCAAATACCCACTGGTCTTACCACTGTTGCCAGAGAGCTGAATAAAGTATGACTTTGTACCAGTTCCCCAAACACTTAGATCTATCTATCTGTCTGTCTTTAGGCAGGTAAGTCTGCCAGTTAATCTACGGTTGTTCCACTTAGAGAGGGAGTGCTGAATTTCCACCTCAATTTGAGGTTTTTTGTTGCCTTTCCTCTCCTTTCTCCTTTCCTCCAACCTTATCTAAAGCTGGAAATGAACCCAAAACATGATATAAAACTTTGTAATTTAATTTCCTGGAGAAGGTTAAACTGTGTAAATGAAAAAATCCAGACTGAAATAGGGAGAGTGGGGAGGAGAGAGAAAAAGTAGTTCCCATACAACACCATTTATGAAAAGACAATCATAGGCCAAATTTTCTTTTCAGGTATATGAGACTATTTCTAAACATACAAGTTTCTGCAAACAGAATTCAGCCCAACTTACTATTATATATTACAAACCCCACAGAGTACTGTAAGATTTACTTCAGTCATAAGTCATTAGCAGGATTAACATACATGAATTCAAATCCAATATTTGCATCAACTTTGTTCTTATGAATAGGTTTAAATGTTTAAAACAAACTAGATTTTAATATCTTCTTATTTCAACCATGTATTGCTAGAAGAGTTAGCACAGAAATGTCTGTAAATCAGCAAGTACATGACTTTTCACAAAATTAAACAATTGGCATTAATTTCATTAGCAAAGATGGCATTGAGTCTGCCAGCCACAGTCTGAGTATGCATTTCATACCCAGATCCTGTGACATTTGTTCCCATTTAAAGAAGATTAAAAACCACCAACTAGCCCCTGAAAGATAAATACTTTGCGATTCAAATGCAGTAGAACCTGTGCTACTGCAATACAGCTTCCCTTTCATACATGCACCAAAATCCATCCCAAAGTATCACAGAAACAGCTCTGTGTGAATCCTTTGGCTTACATTTAGCGATCCTGTTACTGAATGCTATTAGAGGATACATGTAGGCTAATGGTTTTAACCTGAAGTCTGGCAGTTCAGTCAGAGCTCTTCCCGATACTGGGCAAGTCACTAAATCGCTCTGTTTCCACTCTGTGAAAGTGGACACGAGTAATTCCCTCCTGTGCAAGAGCATTGCCAGAATAACTACACTAGTTGTTGTTACGTACTCAGATGCTGCAACGACTGAAGTTTTCACAAAGCCGCTGACAGTGAGAAGTAGCACAGCAAGCCTGTATCTAAAACCACAATCATTCCTAAGAGGAAACTGGAATACAGAGAGTTTGCAAATTGGGAACGGATGTTATAGAATTTCTTCCTACATCTGCCATGAGGCTAGGAAGACTTCCCAGGCAGTTTCCTAACTTTTCTGGTTCTTCTTTTATGCCTGAAGTTTTCCACAACCAAAACACAGGGCTGATGTCTTACAGGTCTTAATTTCAACATGGAGTACACTTAGACTCTTGAATAAAATCCAATTAAAAAAAAAAAGGCAAAGCATTAGTATAAAACAAGATCTTAACTGCAGTCATTTAGGATTTACAACACATCTAATACCACTTACATGGAATTAATAGGTTATTTTAAACTTGTGAAAGTTTAAATTATAAATGCTGCTATAGCTAGTGGCAAAGTTAAGAACCCAATAAAAGATTTTCCAGATTTTTTGTAAAAGGCAGCTGAATGGTGCAGTATTGTGAATTACAGGAGAGGTTACAACACTCAGCCAGAACTCTGCTTTTATTACATCCTGTCTTATCCAAACTTTGGCAGAGAGCAAGGTTTCCTAAGCTCACCTCTCCCACGCTAAAGTATTTTGAAAACAATTTTCTGAAACATTTAATGTATCAGTTCTAAATGGAATTTTTAGAACTTTAACACTGCTAAGACTAGAAGCTGCAAGAACACTTTAAAAGGAAGCTACAACTTTGAAAATGCATTTACTGTAGCAATGCTTAAAAATGCTTCATGTGAAGCAGAAGATACCCCTTTCCTCTGTCATTTTTTGACAGAGTGGTGATCATAGGTCATCTGAAGAGAAATTGGGCCGACAGAGCTCCTGGGAATAAGTAAAAACCAGGCACTTACAGGGCATCCACACCTAGCACGCAGTGCGAACCTGCTCTTCCACAGACAGGCGACACCTGAGTTTAAGCAGACAGTTGCAGTTTATGGAGGAGAAGGTTATTACCTTGCAACAGCTCGGTCAGGTAATGCTGCAGTGTAACACTTCAGAACCAATCATCAAGTATTCCCAACTTGTTACCCCTAAAGTCAGGAAGACAGTTACACAGATGAATCTGACATTAAAACGAAGAGGTTCTGAAGATTCCTAGAGGCTCCAGGTCCTTTTGAAGTGGAGTATGAACTTCTTTTTTGAGTGTACAGTTAGGAAGTGGTTTGATACAGCAAAACCACACTAGTGACTAGTTAGGATTGGTTCTATGCCTTCCCTCCAGCTGTGCATTCTCACTTCTTCCCTTGCACCAACACCAGTGCCTGTGACATCCTACTACGAATATGTTTGGAGCCTTAAACCAACAGAAACCTGACCCTAAAACATCTACACACATACACACACTTACAAATATATGGTGGTGGTGGGAGGGCTATCTTAGCTTCCCAAATCAGAGAAACACAAGGGTTGGCACGAGCCAGGAGGAGGTAGTAGAACAGAAAAGAAAAGCAAGCAGCCCTTTTGGTTGCACTAGCCATTAGAGCAACGGTGCACCTTGGGAAGGCCAAGCCAAAAGTCAGCAAGTTTCAAACCCATGGGAAAATAATCAACAGGAATAATGTTAATAAAGCCCCCGAAAACAGCTCTGCATTGTCAGGTGTGCAAAATGCTAGATAGCAAAATTGTGGTGTTTAAAATGGTTTACTGAGTAAGCATCAGCAAGGGACAATTGCTGATCATTTACAGAAAATACACATCCCATCTTCAAACTCAAATGGTGTTAGTACTTCCCCCTCACATGCTGAGAAAGGGAAAGAAGCCCACGACAGTGCAATGAAGACAGGGGAGTGTGCATTGGAAGATTTTAAAAATGGTGATGGCAAAATTTGGTAAAGGAATTGACTGAACCCCTACAGATATTTTTTCAAATACAATCAAATTGTAGCCTCACCTCTCTACCCAAGACCAATCAAAACCTGAAACCAGAAGGGTGTGAGGCTACAAGGCATGAAAGAAAATGATTCTGTGAGATCAGGCACTATGCTTCTGTTCTCTGTCCTGACACTGTTCTTGCTAATTGGAATATGCAGTCCCTGACTGAAGATAAATATTTTAAAGAGACTTATTAGATAGAAGTAGTTCAGGAATCCATTAACTGCAGGAACAAATTAAATTTTATAGAACAGAAAGTCTTCAAGAAAACCTCTAAAGAACAAACCTTAAAAATACTAAAACCAGTCACAAAAAACACCCATCAAATTTGACTCAACATACCGCAAGAGCTTCAAATTATTAAGTAGGTAACAATTTGCTAACAGCTTTGGACATTCATAGCCACATATTCTTCTCTACAGTTTTATGTACTCTACATTGTTCCACCCTTCCAAAAAAAATGGCAAATTGAGTAGAAGCGCACAGAGTTCAAGTAAAGTTTTGTTGATTCTTCAAGGCTATTAAAAAAGAAGCTGTCACTACAAAATAAGCTTAAGACACTTTCTTTTCCTTGAGTGATATCTTATTCTTTCAATGCACTTGTTAAAAATAAATATTAGAAATCATCTGTTTTAGCGCTCTGTCAAACAACTTGCCATTGCTCTTTTCATAACAAAATTCTCAAGTTACTCCCTGACAAAAAAAAAAAAAAAAAAAAGATTTAAAGTCTAAACAGATGCATTGTGATCTAATAGTATCCAACATTGGCATTACCAGCAACACACCTGATGCTGAAAGTAGGGACATTTATTTGTAGTTCACAAGCATTTCTTTTCAGTATGAGGTAAATCAGTCACACACATAGCTCAGCGCTTGAAAAATACCATTCTGCTCTGATCAGCATCCTTACAATGGCACACGTGACTTTGCATCAAACAATGTTTTCAAATATTTTTGTATTTCTATTTTGTTCCAGGAGGTAATGCTTTGCTCAACTTACTATAATCCTACTGTAGTCCCTCTTCAGGGTTTTAAGAGGCACAGTTCTGAAAATCCTCCTATGAATCATATAAATCCCGCTATAAATTATACCAGACCCTAAACCAAGAACATTCAGGAAGTCTAAGGCCAGATGGATTCCATTAGCCTCACCTCTTGTACTCATATCCTATTAAATTTTTACAGAAATACTCCTAAATTGAAGGGTGTCTTGGCTCTGGCTAAATCACACCTTTCAGAGAGGTGTCCAGCCTTGATTAAAACATCAAGAGAGAAGAATTCATCATTTACCTCAGCAAGGAAGTGCCATACACTCCCTTAAGTGTTCTGTTTTGCAGACGTAAGTTTTCCTATAAGTAAATCAAACTCCCACTATGCACGTATATCCCTGAGGCCAACTTATACTCAGTTTCATATACCTGTGGATGGACTATCATCCTAAAAGCATGCTTTTCAACTGAGACACAAGTTGTTGCATAAGAAGTGCTAAACATTTAGAAAAACAGGGTGACAGCTAAATTGATCTTTTCAATAGTGCAGTGGGAAGAACATAAAACTAAATACATTGTTGGTACAGCAAGACAATCTAAGACAATTTCTACATGCTGCATACACTATCACAGCTGTAAGAATTAATACAGTTGTACTTGTCTTTTTCAAAGCTAGTAGATCAAAAAGTCAACAAAACCTTTAACAGTGTCTCTCCACGTATCACTTAACATTTAAATGCTAGGCATGCTGAAGTCTGTTTTAAAACCATCGTGCAAAAATTACTAAGCACTCATAAGACACTATTGGACTAAGCACTTTCTTATTTAAATACAAACCTAGGAACTGAGACAGAATGATAAAACGAGCTACCAAAGGCCACAAAAGTCAATGTCAAAACGAAGATCAGAAGCCTTGAATTCCTGGATCCTAGCCCTGTGCTCAAACCCTTTCCCCACCACTTAAAACATATATTAACAAACGTAGGAACTTCAGGCGTATGCTTTGCTCATACATGCGCAGGTCACAAGGGGACTTCATTAGGAAGACAGGTACTTCCAAAAAAGCTTGGCCTTATCGACAAAAAGATCATTAGAAGTATTTCTGCAAATGTCAACCCTTTAATCCTCTCCTCCCCAGCCCCAAACCACTCCCAACTCCTGCCCTCCCTTGCCCCCCCCCAGCACTTACCAAAAAGCAAAGTTGTGGCCAGTTGTGGATAAAATACCTATATGTGTAAATGGAGTAGGGTTCAGACAGATCTTTGGTGATCAGTCTCATGATATCGGGCATCTGCAGCTCTGACTCATATCGGACGTATCGTATCGTTAGGTCCTCCTCGGGCTGAGAGTCCGTTCCCGAGCCTTTCAAACTGCAAGCTGCTGCTAAGGACCTGGAGAGTAGCAGCAGGGACTCCTCCTCCTCCCCTCCTTCATCCCCCTCCTCCTGCTCTTCCTCCTCCAAGCCAGTCCCTCCTGCCAGTCCATTGCGGGCTGCAGTCTTAGCAGCAGTCGTAGTTGTGGCAGCAGGCTGGCTCCTGTCCCCTGTTGCTGCTGCTGGGGGAGAAGGAGGAGGAGAAGAGGGTGCAGTCCTTCCCTGGGGAGGGAGGTGGTTGGTAAGGGGGGATGAGCACGGTGCTGTGGTCGGGGGCGATGACTGCTGCTGCTGCTGTCCGGAGCCCATTGTTTTGCTGGCTCGCTTGTTCTCCAGCCCCTCGGGGGCTGTCCCTGCCTCCGAGCTGAGGATCTTGCTCTTGAGGGAGGCCCGCAGGTGCCGCAGCTCGGGGCTGATGAGGCCGTTGAGCTGGTGGTTGTGGTGCGGGGGATGGTGGTGGTGGTGGTGGAGGCGGTGCTGCTGCTGCTGCGGCCCCCCCTTGCCGCCGTCGCTGCCTCCTCCTCCTCCTCGCTGCTGCTGCTCCCGTCCGCCCGCGGGTCCCTCCTCTTCCTCCTCCTCTTCGGCCTCCTCGTCCTGGGCCCCGGTGCAGGCGGCGGCGGCAGCAGAGGAGGTGGAAGAGGAGGAGGAGGAGGAAGCAGCCCCCCCTCCTCCTCCTCCTCCGGGGAAGGGGGAGAGCGTGTCCCCCTGCGGGGAGAGGACGCTGCTAGGCCCCGGCGGTACCTCGGCCATATCCTACGGGAGAGACCGACACAAACCCACCGAGGAGGAAGGAGTCAGACGAGACGGGGGCGAGGGGGGGGAGGCGGCGGCCTCACGGGCCGCGGTCGGGGCGGGCGGGGGGGGGCACGAACAAAGGCAGAGACGGTGCCCGGGCCCCGCCTCGCCGCCCCGCAGCCGCCTCTTCCTGCTGTCCCGCTCCTCCCGCCGCCGCCACCGGGGCCCTTCCCCGGTCCCTTGCGGGCCCCGGGCGGCCACCCGCCGCCGCCGCGGCCTCCCCGCCCGCCGCCGCGGCCACTCACCCCCGCGTCTCCTCAGCGCCGCGGCTCCCACTCTCCGCTCATCCAGCGGCCGCCAAGCGCGGCCGCCGCTGCCGTAACCCGCGGCCAAGTTTCCTGTCAGCCGTTACGACACTTCCTCCCTTGGCGGCGGGGCCTAGCGACGGCGGAGGCGGGGCGGCCTCGCCGCGGGCCCGGGCGGGACGGGACGGGGCCGCTGCCAGGGCCCGGCCCCCGCCGCCCGGCGTCTGAGCCCCGCAGGGTCCTGCCGCCCCGCCGGCACGCCGGCCCCGCTGGCCGGCCCGGGAGGCTCGGGGCACCCGCTCCCGGGGCTGCTGTGGGCGTGGCGGCCTGCCCGGGTGCGGCAGGCACCGGCGCCGGGCTCGGGCCTTGGGGCCCGCTCGGCCTAGGCCGGTGGCCCGGTGCGTCCGGAGTTGGTGTACGGTTGTGCCTGTGAATCCGCCGACCATGTGCCCTCAAACCTCTCCCCTTGCTGCCTCCCCTGCCCTCACTCGCACCCCGGGAGACGCTCACGTTAGTGTTTGCGCTTTTTTTTGTTTGGTCAGCCCAAACCTGACTGGGCACAGGCGGTGCCCACATGGACACCGCCGGCAGCGTTCTGGTGACGCTCTGTTGCAGGTCAGGGAAGAGTGCAGGAGTTGTCGCTCTTTCCAAAGCAGTCTGAGGGACGTCATTCCTCGTCTGGACGCCCAAAGGCAGGCCTTGGCCTGCGTTGTGCAACTGGTAACGGTGGAAATTCGGCAAAGCTGAAAGAAGTCGTCTTGAGTGGTCCAGTTTCTCCACTGCTGTTCCTCATTAAATAATCTCTGATTTAAGGACACGCAACTGGATATCACAGCAACAAGTCCTTTAAATGTGAGGATTCTGTTCAAACACACACAGAGCCCCTCAAAATAGAGAGAAATAGTGGCTTCTTTTATCACATGAAAGCTTTGCAGGGCTGTTGTAAGACTTGCTCATTTTCACTTGCTACAGTTATTTTTCAAGGAAGTGACAGGTCTGGACTTAAAAGGAAAATGTGGCAACTTCTCTACGTGTCCTAACAGGGTTCTTTAATTAGGAAGAAAATAGACTGGGGGGTTATAGGCTTCCGTTTATGAACTGCTGAGTTCTAAAGTAAAGTAGGAAAAGAGTAAAATACCTATCTGAAAGTGAGTGAATTAGAAGGCTTTTATTCAAAGTAATTAATGACAGAAATACTTAATTTTCTTGAGAATGAAATGGGTCTCTGTATCCTTTTAGATTTATTTCTTTTCCAAGACTCTATTCAGAAAGATTAATGCATATTATCTCTATTCATGTTTGCTTTATGCATCCTGCCGTTGCTCTGCAGATCAGTTTTTAGACACTTCTGTCTCCAAAGGTGTTCACATACATAATTTTGTTTACGGGTTTGATGGGGTTTTGTGTGTGTTTTCAGGCACCAAAGGACGTTTGTGGGCCTGATCGGAACTGCTCTGGCACACCAGCAGTGCTATGAAGTTCACTGTCCTCGGGTAGTTTAAACAGAAAGAGTAAACAAATGTCAGCGTAGGGATGGCCCAAATTCGGTTCTCATTTGCTGTGTTGCAGCAGTGTGATTGAGCGCGTCTGAGCCACATGTCAGGGTGATATCTGTGTTAAGATCATCCAGCACCAGCAGACGTCATTAGAGGGGGTGAAGATCATCTAACATCATGAAAACACTGTGCTACCTGCAGTGAGGTTACAGGTACCATGGAAAAAAGCCTCTTGTGTGTGCTCTCTAACACACTGGTAACATTTTTTGTTCCACTTCCAATACCTGTTGAACCACTTCCAAACTCAGAAGGTCCCAGTTCTGATGTTGATCTTAACAGTTCATTGTCCATAGCCAGGATCCATCTGACCAAAGGTAGACATGGGTAGGACAGACACCTCTGAGCTGGTGCCTTTGATTCCCCTTAATGTCAATGGAGAGGAAAAGGCACTCCTGTGGTGGGATTCAGCTCATCCTAAAGTAGATTTCTAAAGCAGGACAGGTGAATTGTGCCTTGGAGGTGCCATCATCCCACTAAATAAAGGGAACTCAGCCTAACCTGTTCAACTCAGGCAGATAGCCCCACTGTCACTCTGAAGTTAGGTGGAAGGTGTCCTGTGGCCACTGTTGAGATGTTCTCAGGCCTAGTGCCTACTGTGCCTCTTAGTTGTCTTATTTCTTGTCTTTATTACGACAGCAGCGGCTTTTAAAATGGATGTTCTGAACCAGAAGTGGCACCTTTTCTGTAATAGCTTTAGGTGGATTTTATTCCTTAGATTTCCTCTCACTGCTTTTTGAACCTCCAGCAGCCCTGAGCACCCTCATGCAGTTGTGAACCACACCTTCTGAAGTAGGGATGGGGCTTGAACACAAGGCTCATTGTTTCTAGTTCTTTGATCAGTAACTCTGTGACCTTGGGGGTTTCAATGGCTAATTTATTTGTTAAGAAAACAGCACACAGTTAGGAAACTCTTCCTGTGTGGTTCTGTTATCTATGGAAAGAAAGGGAGCTGTTGATGGCCTTCCTCTTTTTCTCTTAAGTATTTAAGGCAAGTACCTACACATTGATTTAGCTTCACAGTTGCTCTACATGTGATCTGCACGCAAAGAAACCATGGTGGAAAATGGACATCTAAACATGCTGTGTTCTCTGTCATAATAAAGGTGACATCCCAGCTGCACCAGAAATAAGGATGTTGGAGACAGAATATTGACTTGTACTTAATCTGGGCAATAAACTGTAGGAGCAGGTCAATGCTTAACAAAGAAGCATTCTTTTTTTTTCCTCAAAGAAGGGGAAGTAGTTTGACATGAGCATTTGACATGGAAGTAGAATTCCTTCCAACTAAAATGTTCTCCATTGTTCTTCACTTGTCAACAATGATTCTTTAAAAAAGTTACCCAGCATGTAACAGCGACCATGTCACTTGAACTCTGAGTTCAGCAGCAAAGCAGTAATAAAATTACGTCTCTTTTTCCTTTCCGCTTGTCCAAGTCAAAAGTAAACGAGACATTTTGGAATCTGATTTTTCAGGTAGGCTCGTAAAAGTTTTTCATGGGCCTTGTTAGTGTTATGGCCCTGAGGGCGTTCCCCTTCCTGGGGGTTTGCCCATTTGGACTCAGGGACAACTTTGAGATAGTGCAGACCGTGGCTGACCAGCACGACCATGCTGGCTTCACCTGGCACTTGCCCCTTCACCATGGACTTGTCTGGTGACCTGGACTATCTGCAGAACCTCGTCACTGTCACCAAAGCATCTCTGCTTGCTTTGCTCAGTACTATTGGGCCGTGCCTTTGTCGGTGAAGCCACCCTGCTCTCCTCACCTTTCCCACCCAGCCCACCTTGCTGTCACGCTCTGCCCCCGGCTCCCCTTCCCTTCTGGAGCAGCGTCCAACTTTGCTGTTCCTTGACTGGGTATAAGAGCATGCCTGCACCTAACGATGGAGAGCAGGGATCCCTGTGCTGATTTCCTTGTCTTCTTTGTGATGCTTTAAGGAAAAAGAGAGGGTATGAACTCTTGGCAGGCTGTTCAGATTCGTGAAGCCAGCTGAAGTGGGGCTACTGCTAAATGTCTGCAGCTTTAGTACTTTGGGTGCTGCACTTGTGCACCCATACTGCTGCTCTAGCTGAGCTATGATCTCTTCAGAGCCCAGCCACGAACTATTTGGGCAAAGATGCTGTCATGCAACTATAGCAGCTTGGCATTGGTCCTCTGTGGCTGAAATAAATGCAACATGATAGCAAAGATGTTGTCGTGGTTTAGCCCCAGCCAGCAACTAAGCACCACGCAGCCGCTCGCTCGCTCCCCCTACCCCGATGGGATGGGGGAGAGAATCAGAGGAGTAAGAGTGAGAAACACTCCTGGGTTGAGATAAGAACAGTTTAATAATTGAAATAAAGTAAAATAGTAATGATAATAATAACAATATAATAATGATGATGATAATAATAATATACAAAGCAAGTGATGCACAATGCAATTGCTCACCACCCGCTGACCAATACCCAGACAGTTCCCGAGCAGCAATCGCTGCTCCCCAGCCACCCCCCACAGTTTCTATACTGAGCATGATGCCATATGGTATGGAATAGCCCTTTGGTCAGTTTGGATCAACTACTCTGGCTGTGCCCCCTCCCAGTTTCTTGTGCACCTGGCAGAGCATGGGAAGCTGAAAAGTCCTTGACTGGCATAAGCAGTACTTAGCAACAACTAAACCATCAGTGTGTTATCAACATTCTTCTCATCCTAAATCCAAAACACAGCACTATGCCAGCTACTAGGAAGAAAATTAACTCTATTCCAGCCGAAACCAGGGCAGACGTACATGCAAGTCTGAAATTTATGCACTGAACTCTGCATTCAGAGAGGAAATGCAACATGGGCTGAAAGAGGTGGACATACCAGGTCTGTCCAAGTTCCTGAAGCAGCAAATATAGAATGATGTAAAAATTACACAGGGTTATAGGCACAAGACAAGAGGAATTCAGCAAAACCAGAATGTATGTGTATGTATCAAATAGTGTTGTTCAGTTCCCACTGAGGAAACTGGCTGTTTAATGGCAGGATTCGTACTCAGGTCAGAAATCTTCCATGTAAAATGGTCAATCTGGAAAAACTGCGGTTTAGAAAGTGTTGTAACAAGAGAAATCACAAGGGGGTAGTGTTGCACAGCACTGCAGCCTCGCTGCAATTCCCACAGCAGTGACCCTCTGCCATAAACCAAGTTTATTTTACCCGAGGAAGGTACAAAAGTCACTACCTGCACCTCTTCTGACAGCAGTCCCTGGGAGGATAACATTTTTCTCCATGCGAGACAAGGACTTGTAGCGTCAGGATCAATACAGCAGCAGAATTGCCTTCTCCACCTTTGTAGCTACGTTGAAACCAAGTGTGAAATGACAATGAGATAGGTTTGACAGGTTAAAAAAAAAAAAGCAGAGATCTGTGAAGGATGAGTCAATCATGACAATATTTATTCCATTTCTTGGTCTTACCCTTTGTTTTTCCTACTGTAGGTGAAATCATGTGACACCTTGGTAACTAAAGCTGACTTCTCTTACGCGTGCCTATTCTCAATGGCAGGAAGAAATCATGGCTCAGCAGGAGGAGTAAAAGCTGTGCGGGTAACCTCATTCAAGAATGCTCCTTCTAATAAGGAGCTCTTGAGCTTTTCAGGAAGGGTTTCTTTCTGTCTCTGCTACCCTCCCAAGACTCACTTTTCCCAGTCTCATGGGGACACAGCAGCCCTCACTAGTATTGGAAGAAACGGAAAGAACAGAGAGAATCTCACCACCTTTCTGTTGAACCCGAACTTTATGTGTGCTTAGAAACCCAGTGAAAATGCACTTAAGAGCAGAGATGCTTTTTTAGAGATGATTTCATAGAAAAAGATTGATTCCACTATGCCTGGCATCTGGCCTGTGAAGCTAATGGGGAATGATTAATGTAAAATGACATGCTGCACTGTGAACAGCCGGAGATAGCTCTTCTCTTCCCAACCCTTTATCGAAAAGGGGCAGAGAAGGAAGGATTCGGGGGAAGCTGCAAATATGATGCACGGGAAAGCTCAATGTATGGCTGCAAAGCTAAAGTCGGTAGCTAAGATCTCAGCTGGTGTATATAGACCCAACTCCACTGAAAACAGTCCCTGGCACGGAAGGGAAAGTGCTGTGAGAATTACGCATGTTTGGCTTTCTCATCCAGCTGGTTGCTCGTTCCATCATTGTTTGGTGCTCTCAGTATTGCACAAGGAGATGTTTTCACTTGAGCAAGTCAATATGTTGATCTTACATGAACTGCTCACCCACACACTCTGACCCATCCCACTTTATTGTGCGAAAGGAGCACACTGGCAGGAAATTCAGGCATACCTTCTTGCAATAGCACCCGTCAACTGTTTTAGGCTCAGTTTGACCATTTCAGTTGTGTTTGGTTTACAGCTGTCAAGCAAAAGGAGAACGTAGTTACAGCACATTAAAGAAATCATGTCACTCTGTATCCTTTTAAGTGAGCTTGCCAAAAGCCGTGCAATTGGCACCATATTCACCATTTACCATGCCAATGTATATTGAACATCTGTGGACTTAGGGAAATAAATTTTCAAGATCTGTGAGCTTCCATTGGAGCCAATGAGAAATCTCTTATTTACTTCAGCAGGAACAGAGACAGACCAATGCTGTAGTCTTTTGAAAAAACCTACCTAACACTGTTTAAAATATGATTTAGCATATGGTCATTAAAGTATGATAATCTTTTTAGAAGGTCCTCTGCCAGTTGCTGTTTTTCTTTTGCTGATAGACTCCCTATGGTATGAGATATTTAGGTGAGTAAGTACCTTTTAAAAACTGGAGGATGAAGAAGATGGGAGTGAAAACTTACTGAAAAAGGGGAGGGTTGGAAGGAGGAGTTAGGGAATTATAGACACATAAGCTTATCTTCAATTTCCTGAGAAATCCTGGAACAAATAATCAAACAATCTGTAAGCATTTAAGAGAAAACAAGGAGATTAGTGACAGTCAACATGGATTTGTCAAGAACAAATCATGTCAAACCAATCTCATTTCCTTACATGACAGAGTAACAGGCTTTGAGACAGAGGAGAAACAGTTCAAGTCATAAGTCTTGACATTAGTTAGACTTTTGATGGGACATTCTCATAAGTGAGCCAAGGAAATGTGGTATATATGAAGTTATAAAAGTCTGAGTGCAAATTGCTTCAGAGAATAATTCTCAGTGGTTCACCAGTAAAGTGTAAGAGACATTGTGTAAGAGCTGGTGTATTATTCAATATTTTTGATGGATGAGAAAGGATATTTTTTACATTTGGATACAAAGCCATGCAAGGATGGACTGCAGAGACAGGGCCAGAGTTGCAAAGGATCTTGAGAAATCAGAAATACAGTCTGAAAAAGGCAGGATGCTTTGATTAGGAGGAGCACAAGGTGCTAGGCTTAGGAAGGAACAACAGCTACACAAATACAGGCTGGAGAACAACTGGAGAACAGCTGGAGTTCTTTGGAAAAGAGCATGAAGAGGAGCCCTTTCTCTCCCCTTAGCCGTCAAGAAGCACCAGCTGGAGCCCAGCTTTGGGCTTTTCCCTGCAAGAACCATGGGGGCTAATTCAGAAGCGTGCAGAGTAGCACCCAGCAATGAGCAGAGGGCTCAAAAACAGGGCCTATGATGGAAAAGTGAGCATGCTGGGGTTCTTCAGCTTGTGAAAGACTCAACGAAGACGGGACACCATAATCTTTTCTTCATGTCCGTGGTGGACAGGACATGAAGTACTGACCAAGAGAATTCTGAAAAATGTTAACTGTGCGGACAGCAAAGTCTTGCAATAAACTCCTGGAGAAGGTTATCATGGAAAGCTTTTAAGAACAGAAAACGTACAGCTGATCCTCTCTTGTTACACAGGAATAGATTAGAGAAGGTTCTCGAGGTCTTTCAGTGCTCTGATTTTATTAAAATTCCAGCAATATAATAATCTTTTATTGTCAAAAGTGGATTTTACATTGCAGGCACGTGTGTCAAACGAGACGCTAACGCCATATCACTCATTATATTAACTTCACTGGCAGGGCACTGAGAACAGAACTAGCAAAGTATTTTGTGACTGCTAATCTAATTAGATTAAAAGTTACATTACACCAAGTATTAAACAAATGTTTCAGTGTAAAATGGCATATGGAAGTGTTGCTGGCTTCTCTTATATGACACTACAGGGGCAGATTTCCCCTTCAAGGGGGCTCTCTCAGGGAGCAGAGAGGGAGAATAGCTGGCCTGGGAAGTGGAACTGCCGCTTGCTCCACACCACACTGCGGCAGTGCTGATCTTGTCAGTCTCCCTTCATCATGGTGTAGATATTTAAGATAACTAGAAACAGAGACTCCAAAATGCTGCAGGGAATTAGGCAACTTAAAACATCATCATTCTTAAAATTTATTACTCTGCGTGCATAAACCCATTTTTATTCACTTAAGACCAGACTTGTATTTGATTTGGGACTGTTCATGACCTTAAACTTAGATATGGGTTTAAGTATATTGCTGGCTGGGATCTCATAGTTTTGCCTTGATTTTTCTCCCATTCACACTGAATCAAATCCTGATGCCACTGAACAATAACTCAGCTCTGATTTCCCTGGAGCAAGAATTCAACTCATACTGCCTATTCTACACTGAGGCTTAGTTGGCTCCTGCAGGGCCAGAGATGGGCAGCAGTATTTTGCTTTTAGTGAGGAAATAAAAGTTTCCACATTCCTTTCTGAGGCAGAAAAGTGCTGCCTGCAGTGCTCAGAATAGTTCAAGGGAATTTTTTTTATACTTTCAAAAATATCCTCCAAGTAAGCCTTGGCGGTATCTCCTGCGCCACCTGCTACTGATACTCAGGAAATCAGGAGCGGCTGGAGGAGGACAGCTGGAGTAGAAGTTGCCTGGGAATCTCACCTTTACACTTGTTTTGATGGTCAGCACAACCAAAATTTGGATTTAGCTGAATGTTCAACCTTGTTTTGCTGTATATTTTCCCTGAAAGGAAAATAACAGGACCCTTGATGCTCTGAATGCTTTTACCCTGCTCTTTCACTGATGCCCTGTCATGAGTCTGGACAAAATTGTTACAATCATGGTCTTGAGCTGAAAGCTGTGCATTGGGGGGAAAAAAAAAAAAGAGACAGGCTGCTACAGCCTTTGCAACGAACAAGATGACATTTAATGGTAAAGCTGTCAACATGGCAGTGGACTTCTACAGTGGAAACCTCTTTACTACGTGACTGCTCATTTTAATCTCTTTCCTGCTTTTATTTCTCCTCTCCTTTAAACTGGGGATAGTAACTTCTACATTCTTCTAGGCATTTTGAACATATATTCCATGTTGCCTAAGCACTGAATGAGCACTGCTAGCCAAAATCAAAGCTGTGGGCGTTTCAGGGGTAGACCCTGAAAATGTGATGGTGACACAGGAAAGGAGAACATAGCTCATTTTGGCCCATGCTAATAATCTATCTAGCCCCATGTAGAAAACCTCCACCCACTCCTCTTCACTACAGTGTGCATTGTGTCCTTTAATTCAGCAGAAGACTAAGTAGCCAAAAGTCTGATAGGAGAGGTATTTAACCAAAAAGCTTCGGACAGAGGATGTTTTGTTAATCCTTGGCTTCGTGGATGATCTGTGGATACCGGCTCTGTTTTGTGCATGCACAGAGTAACCATCTAGCACAGCTAGCGCAATGCTTCTCCCCAGAACATAAGAGCTGTGAAACACATGCCTGGTGAGGCCGAAGGGCAGCCGGAAAGCTGTGAAGCTGAACTTTGTGTGTTGCATTGGCTCAGCAGGCAGGAGGTGGGGCTGAGGGCATGGTTGGATGGAGAACAGCTGTTGGTTAGAGGTCACGCTCAGTGTGTGAACTGTGTACAAATTTGTCAGGATCCTTCATCAAGAACAAGGCCTCCAGAAATCCCATGCAACCCTCAAAATACAAGTGACCAATAATTCTGCATGGGAAAAGAAATGTGCCTTTGAAGAAATGACAGGACAAGGAATAATGGATTTAAACTAAAGAAGAATAGATTTAGACTAGTCATAAGAAAGAAATTTTTTACAATGAGGGTGGTGAAGCACTGGCACAGGTTGCCCAGAGAGGTAGTGGAGGCCCCATCCCTGGAAACATTCCCGGCCAGGTTGGACGGGGCTGTGAGCACCCTGGTCTGGTTGGAGATGTCCCTGCTCACTGCAGGGGTTGGGCTGGGTGGCCTCTGAAGGTCCCTTCCCACCCAACGCATCCTATGATTCTATGATTCTATGATTCTATGATTCTATGATTCTATGAAATGGTTAGAAGACAGCCTTATTCAAGAGGAGGAGATCTCCTAAACCACTCTTAAAACTCTTCTGTAATTACAAGTGGGAATACAGATTTGGATCCAATTTGGTCTATGCATCATTTTCACATTTTCAGGTAATAGCTGTTTGGCTCTGCATATGTGCATATGTTCACCAAAGCTGGTGAAGGGTCTGGAGCACAGGCCTTATGAGGAGTGGCTGAAGGAACTGGGATTGTTTAGCCTGGAGAAGAGGAGGCTGAGGGGAGACCTTATCTCTCTCTACAACTACCTGAAAGGAGGGTGCAGTGAGGTGGGTGTTGGTCTCTTCTCCTATGTAGTTAGTGATAGGACAAGAGGAAATGGGCTTAAGCTGCGCCAGGGGAGGTTTAGGTTGGAAATTAGGAAAAACTTCTTTACAGAAAGGGTGGTCAAGAATTGGAACAGGCTTCCCAGAGAGGTGGTGGAGTCACCATCCCTGGAAGTGTTCAAAAAATGGGTAGATGTGGCACTTCGGGACATGGTTTAGTCTAGTCTACCCTTGATTGTCTTAGAGTAGACTTGGTAGTGTAGGTTAATGGTTGGACTGGATGATCTTAAGGGTCTTTTCCAGCCTAAACGATTCTATGATTCTATGATTCTATAATGATAGCAGTACCTCTTGCTCCTTGGCATAGCAGGAAGTCATCACGCAGCAGATAGCGGAACAAGGGGTAATTTATCCTGCAATATAACCTGCTTACTGGGAAGCCCGTTGTCAAAGTCTCGTTAGATCCATTGGGAGAGCACAGGGGAGAGCTTTGCAGGCAATGGCATGGTGGCAGGGTGGTGGGACTGCTTGAGCCCATGTGATTTGGTACTCACCGCTGGGCTGACGGGAGGGAGCCTTCAGGAGAGTTCAGGCTGACGTCCTGGGAGCAGCAGTGAGAGCCCTTCCTCCCCCGCCCCACCACGCTGCAAGGACGAGGATTATGGATGGATATTTAGAGTGGCCCTTTCCATCTGAGTCTGGAAGATGGGGCTTCCTGTAAAAAATCCTCATCAGGGTTTATCCTGTGGGATGTGCCAAAAGCGGAGTTTGCAGGAGCTATCCTTGTGAGGCTTCAGTGCATGTTCTGTCTCTGGTGTGAGTACTGAAACTCAGATATGACAAAAGGTAAGTTTTACCTGTGCCTATGTGATAACCCTGCTTACCCTACAAGATAGCAGTTGGTTTGGCTTAGGCCACGTACTGACTATTATTTGGCACAGAGACACTTGAGAGTATTTTGAAGTGAGATCAGGAATTTCAATTTCCTGATGCATGTGGGGTGTCCGAGTGTCTGCATCAGAACTGGCCGGCTCCTTCGGTGCTATGAAGGAGCGTCGGATGCCGGAGGCACCGGCCCCAGCTACACAGAAGCTCTTAAATCCTGTGTCTGCAGGCTCACAGCCCATCCGAGCTCGCCCCAGCCGCCGCGCTGAAGGATCCTTGACTATTGCCTAATTTGAGCCTAGGGAATCAGCCATAACGAGTAGGTGATTGAATGAATCATGCCTCGCTTTCTTTTCTCCAACACAGCAATTCACCCACATTTGTTCATTACTCAGACTTGTTTGCCAAATAATTTATGCACATAATTTCATGTTGGTAACTCATTCATATGCAGCCTGGGTGAGTATTAGGAATTGAAATGAGAAAGTCAAGATGTTTTGTTTGGGCTCACAAGTTTTTGTTTCTTGATTAAACTCTCAAAATCGTGTTGTAGGGGTGAATGCTCGTGTCAGTGAATTAAAAACGTAATTTCTGCATTTATCTGCTAATACACACGTATATTCATGATGTCTTCAGTTGCTAGTAAACATATTGATTGCAAAGCCTGTGAAAGGAGAACACAAAGGGAGCCTAAATTAAACTCATTATTTAAAACAATAAAACATATGAAAAACTAACCTGTTTTATGATCTTTTAAATCTGCATGAAAGAAAAAAAGCTACACTGAAATCTGGCCAAAAAGTAAAGTGATAAAACGAGTACTGGATGTTTTCCAGCATCCTCTGAAACATTCAGGGTAGAAAATGTCAAACTTCCTGAGTATGAATATTATAAAGAGAAAAAATAAGTGTCAGAAATGTAACCAAAAAGTCTTATGAACACAGTGATGCTTACCAGAGGAATGGAAAGCGGTAAATGTGACACCAGATTTTAACATTGCTATGTCATGATGTAGATCTATGACTTGCTCCATCTTGAGTACCTCAGTTCTGGTTCCTTTATGGGTATGGAGGGGGGTGTATATACATACAAATATAAATACATATGTATAAGGGGATGGGAAAAGGCTATAGATAAAGTGAAATTGTGAATCACAACAGTTTATGTGGGTTCAAGAGGCCAGAGAAAAGCATCGACTGAGGGCTTCTAGCTATCTGCAAACATCTTTGGCTCAGGAAGTTCCCAAGAGGCAAATTGTTGAAGACTGAGATAGTATCGGAGGAAACACACTTTATGCTCATCCTGTTCTTGTACTTTTCCTCGATGCTCACCTTGGCCAGTGCTGGAGACAAGATAAAAAGCAAGTGTGGGTTGAATCAGTCTGATGCAGTGTGGTTATGATGCCGGGTGATGCAAGGGGTACCCTGGAAACCACAGACTGGCAGATCTTGTTTCTGTAGCAGGCAAATTGGCAAGATGTATCATCTAAATTTACACTAGGATACTTGGAAGTATTGGAGACTGGGGAAGATCAGTCACTACAGAAAGCTTTTTAGCAGGTTTCTCACAATAAATTCTTTAAGAAATGACATTATCATGGGGTAAGAGGGAAGCCCTGTCAGTAATTACTATTCTTTTTAAAGAGAGGAAAGAAAATATAGAAATAATGATAATTTTTCACCATGAGGAGGTTATCAAGCAGGGCCCCCTAAAGGTCTACTCAAACTGTTCAGAATATTTGGAGCTGACCAGAAAAGAAAGGGATTTCTGGGGTGCCACAGCTTGCTGGTAGTACACAATTGCATGGGATAGTCAAAGCTAAAGATTTGTGTCAAGGGAAGAGAATAGATCCCAACACCAAGTGACTGTAAGGTAAACTCCAGGGAAATTATGTGTTGGTAAGTACCAAATAATAAACATGCAAAAAGTAATTGACTATATATATGTAATGGTAGACTCTAATGGCTATTGCCTGCTCAGGAAGGAAATCTGGGTAGCAGTGTTGCTAGTTCTATGGAGACAAAAATTCAATTCCCAGCAAAACTGAAGAAGTAATAGACTAGGCAGAGAAAGAGAAGACAGGATCTGTGTCCTAACATAATCCACGAGTTTTTTTTTTTAAAGACCATCAGAATGACTAATAGGCATTTAACACTCCATTATTTGTCAGCCTCATTTATATTCCAGACGTTGTTGTTGAATATAACTGTTGCTGTAGTCCAGTGTTGTCAACAGCACAACCTCATCTGCAAGGTATAATTCAAGACATTTGAAATTAAAATATACTTACTTATATGGAAAACAAAAATGTCACCATGGTTAGTTTATTGGCTACATTATTTGACTCTTGTATAAGTGGGATGAGGGAAAGAAAAATTCTCCAAATCTATTCTATTCTGGGAGAGGCAGATTAGAGCTGGGAAGCCTGGTCAGAATATGCTCCCCAAGTCCGCTGCACCCCAAAGTAGAGGGAGAAAACATTTAAGTGCATGCACAGAGGGCATCAACAACCTCCCCCCATGAAAGGCCCACAGAAACAACTCTGCTGAATGAATACAACAAAAGCTGTTCAAAATGAGCTTATCTGAGAAGCCACATAGATGGAGAGCCAGAACCACTGCTGATGAAATAGCCAGGTAGCTTCCAAAATATTCTCTGCTCTAACATTTTCATAGCATGTATATGATGTTCAATCCTCCCACCTATATGTGTAAGAAAAGGTGATGTCAAGAGCAATGAACACATAGGGCGGGCCACCAGTCCCATTCCGGAGAGGTTAGACAGTGGGCCCAGAGGAACCCTGGCCTTCAGATGAGCAATATGTCATTTTGCTCCTGGTAGGCTGTGAGCACTTTTTGAAGCAAAAGTTTATTTCAGGCATCTTATTTTGCCTGGATCCCATGCAGAGAAATGGCTGTGTCCAAGTAGGCTGATACAGATGGCAACTGCCAGCAGAGTTTGGTCTTCATTTGCAAATGGAAAATGACAGGTAGCGATTGCCAACCTGAATGCATCTTCCCCATCATCTTTGCTTTGAGGCAGCTCAGCTTTGCACCAAGCCCAAGACTTGGCAGTTTGGGTTGATTTCTGCAGTGGGTCCCAAACAGCTCTACCCATGGAGGTGGGAGTGTTGAGCTCCAAATCAGACCTCAGATCCTCGGTGTGAGCCCACCATATGGAACTGGGTGTTGTGAAAACTCTCAACCCTATGCAGGTCAGCAGTCACTTTTATCAGTCTGGTACATACATCACTGTGAATTTAAAGGCACAGAGCTTTACTCCAAAGCCCCTGAAGATAAAAGCCTCTTGCCTATGTGTTGGGCCTTGCAGGTGGTGTTGGCTGCAGAAGGCTGCCCATCTAGGCAGAAGGCAAAGCCATGCAGCACTCACTGCTCCGCCACCTCCTACTTCTGGCAATAACCAACACGGGCTGATTCAGAGGACACTGGCAAAACAGAGCGCTTCCTTTAAGGGGTCAGAGTTGATGCCCAAATGATCTGAGATCAAGCCGTGCTCAGAGCAGTCATTCCCAGCTAAGGGAGCGATAATCAGATATGAACAGTCCTGCATGGAAAACAGGTCTCAAACAGCAGGAGTGAATTTCCAAACCAGTTTGTCTTCCTCTAAAATAATCCTGCAGGTGACACCTTACCCCGAAGTATCATACAAACACGTGTCATATGAGACAGTGGAGGTGAGATTTGCTGACCAAACACAATGTCTACAAGTGCCAACACCTAGAGCTGGACTAGACACCCCTGGCTCACTTTACATGGGCTGAAACACAGTTTTTAATCCTGAAGTCCATGCTCATCCTACAGCTACCAACTGAAGCAGTTCAGATGGGTCTTGCTCTAGAAATGCCTATTTATAATAAAGAACCTGAGTAACCAGCTCAGATGAAGTCAGCAGTTAGGACACCCCTTAAAGATTGGTGAGAAGAATCCTACCCTGCAGACACAGGGACTCATCTCTAGAGTTTACGGCTTTAAGGAACATTACTGATGCTCAGTGCTATATGCCTGGAAATAAAAATGTCCTTGGGGCAGAAAACCCCTACCCAGACATGTAACAAAGGACAGCGCCTGCTCTAAACTCCTGGTTCTTCTTTCCAAGCCTACAGAGGATCATGGCTGGTCCTTGGATGAAAGGAGGACCCAGAGTCTCCCAGAATACCTAGACCACGGCTTAGTGGTTCAGGCGAGAGCAAGTTTTGCTGGGGGCAGAGCGGGTGCAAGATGGGGGGAAGCAGTAATGATTGGGGGCTGGGAGGAGCAGGGTGGCTTCCAGAGAGGGCAGCAACGTTTTGGGGGATCTCGTGTGGGTAGGAGGGTAGAGCCAGGACCCTTCTCTTGGAGGTGAGGAGGAGATGTTTTAACATCATCTTAGCAAAATGCTAACATTTTCCCAAAACTGTGGTCCAGGCACACTCTTGTGGTTAGAGAGAGCTAGTGCACACTTGAACGAGGCCATTTCTGCACACAGCAAGCAGTCCAGAGGAGCTGAGGTGGCCTCGTGGCTTGTCCTACCTGCTCAGGGCACAGGCTGGCAGTGGACACTGAACTTGCCCCACCGAGAAGGCACCAGCTAACACATTTCAGCCACTGCATCCGTAACGGTCGAGGCTACTGCGGTAGCCCCCAAAATGCTTTAAAAGCCTGAGTGAGTGCTTTTACCCAGTTTTGGCTCAGAGCACCATGCATGCCCTGAGACAGTTAATAATTTAGCACTGCTGATATTAATCTTTCTGGAGAAATGAGCCTGGTTCTGGGCAAAGGGACACCCAGCTGCTGGACTGAGGGGTGGGGGTTTGGGGTTCATGCTTGACTAAGAGGGATGGGGTTCATGTCACCCCACATAGGGCATCCTGGATGACTTTATCTTGGGAACAGGCAGCTCTGCCTATGCATCCTCCCTAGGTGAGCAGCTTTGGATGCTCTCCATCTCGTACCCCGTGGCCTTGGCAGTTGGCCTGGCTGAGCTGAATGTCCTCCGCCTCTGCTTTTTGTGGTTTTGCTGAAAGAGGCTGCCTCTTCGCTGGCAGCCTGGGTGAAGCCCATCAGCCCTGCTAGCAGCTGAGTGATGAAAAAGGTGTTGGCATTTGGCTGTGAAAATCAGAAAGTCCCAAAGTAGTGCTGAAAGTGGATTTTTTTTTTTTTTTTCATTGCTTCATGCTTTGCTTTTTTTTCCTTTGCTGTCAGGACACGCAGATCCCATCCAGGAGGCTCCATGCTGTGCATTGTCTGAGGTCCTGGGGTCCATCAGAGACACAGCATCAGTGACCACACTGAGTTCTCTGTAGTCTGAGCAAAACTTCCTTTTCCTCTACTTTTTGGGAGTGCCCAGGGTCAGGAGGACTCCCCTTGGTTTGTTCCCTCCTTCTGACCCGCTTGCCACATCTCCCTGCCATCTGGAAAACACAGAGGCTGTGGCCCTGCTGTACCAATTACACGGGCTGTGCTGCTCATCCAGCCTCTCTGCCTCGAAAAAACCCACCTTGGTCTAGCTCTGATCTGTGGCTTTTCAGAGCAGCCTGTGTAAGGACAGGGGTCCCCGCGAGATCAATGAGAAAAGCTGTCTCATGCTTCCAGTCTGAGCTACATATATACATGAAAAGAGATATATGGATGGGAAATAACCGAGAAGTTACTTCAATTGGTCGATATTCCTACCCAGAGGTATTGCTGGTTGCTTCCTATCTGTATTTTACAGGTAACCCCAGATAAATCCTAAGGGTTTGGATGGGAGCTGCACTGACTCTTCCCCAGCAAATGGCCATTGCCACTGGCTGCTTTGCGCTGGGCATGACTCTGCTGTGCTCTTAGTGGGGAGTTTAACTCCTTCCCAAGCCCTTGCCTCTGCTTCCCTCCTCCCTCCTTGGTCCAGGGTGAGGACTTTTGCAGGTAACGGGGTAGACTGTCCTGCCCCGGTGCCGTACCTTTTCCGAGATGATATGCTGTCACATGGAGAGAAGAGGGTCACTGAATCCCACTCTTCCTGGGAGATGCGGTCGGAGCTGGGCTGAGGTGCAGCAGCGCCTGGAGGAGAGGGCAAATTTGGGCTCCCTTAGCTCTGCCCCATTTCAGACCTGGTCACGGTGACTGCAGCTCGGGCTGGAGTCACCTCCTCCAGCTCTCTTCCCCTAGGATTGACTCTGAATTACAAATGCCAGCATTAGTTGTCTGCTTTGAATATATTGTACGCTTCAACAGCAGGTTGTTCTCTGAGAGACCCCCGGGGTTGTTTCCCTGTATCGCCTTGCTCCCATTCTGCCCTGACACTGGAGGGATCATTTGACAAAGTTGCAGTTAAAAATCACCCCCCAAAAATAAACTACCCAAACCAGCCCCGAACTGTTTGGTGGGGCTGTAGGACAGTGTTATGGAGAAGTGGTTTGAACAAAGCCTGGACTGGTGCCTTGCGATGATACTGTCAGAAAATCCCGGAGACCCTGGATCTCCTATAAGGTTTCTAAATATTAATTTTTTATTTTCTTGCTGATAGGAAACATGGCGTATTTGCATTTTTGAGCCTGAATAGTTTTAATTCAGTTTTTTATTGTACAAGCTCAAGAGGAACATTTACTTTGTTTTCACTGATTAGTTATACAATTATTCCTTTCAGATACCACATGAACCATGAACCATAATATTGTATTCTTTGCTAATACATTTTGGCAGACGTATTTACATGAAAACACAATACATAAATGTAATGAATTTTTCAAATGAACACATTGGTAATATAAAGTAATCATATTTTTTTTTCATACACCAAAAATTCATTAAACTTTTCTCAATTAGCAAACTGACTTTTCTAAATAAGCTGCTGATTGAGCAAGAGCCAGTCACGCAAACCAGCTGGATTTGATAACGTTGGATGGTGCATGTCGCTGGGGAGCACATGAGAGAGAGATTATCTCCACCGGTCAGAGGCAGATGTCTTCTGCTTGGTCTAACACCAGTTGAAGGGGTTACCACTTCCAGCTACCTACCAGTGAGAAGTTGGTGTCAGCTAGTACCTAAAGGAGAATAATCATAGAATCACAGAATCATATAATTGTTTAGGTTGGAAAAGACCTTTAAGATCATCCAGTCCAACCATTAACCTAACACTACCAAGTCCACCACTAAACCAATTAAGGGGAGAGGAATCATTTCATGTTTCCTGGCTTGGTGGCTGGGTTATTTTTTAATGAAAGTAAAAACTAGGAATCATTAAGGTCAGAAAGAACCTCTAAGATCATCAGTCCAACCATCAACCCAACACCACCATGCCTACTAAACCATGTCCCAAAGTGCCATGTCTACACGTTTTTTGAACCCCTCCAGGGATGGGGACTCCAGCACCTCTCTGGGCAGCCTGTTCCAATGCTTGACCACTCTTTCCGTGAAGAAATTTTTCCTAATATCCAATCTAAACCTCCCCTGACGGAGATTGAGCCCATTTCCTCTCGCCCTATCGCTAGTTACTTGTGAGAAGAGACCGACCCCCCGTCCCTGCCCCCTCCTGTCAGGAGCTGCAGAGAGCGATGAGGTCTCCCCTCAGCCTCCTCTTCTCCAGGCTGAACACCCCCAGCTCCCTCAGCCGCTCCCCACCAGCCCTGTGCTCCAGACCCTGCCCCAGCTCCGCTGCCCTTCTCTGGACACGCCTCCAGTACCTCGATATTTTCAGCTGGATGAGGGGGCAGATGTGGCTGCTCATGTCCCTGCAGCTGTGCTGGGAAGAATGAGGTCCAGCTGCAATGCAGACAAGCCTCATGTACTGCAAAATCATTTTTCCTGGATTCAGGAGCCTGTAAAAGTGTTAGATTTTTTTTTTCCCCAGGTGTGAGTCTGAAACACATGGTCATCTGGCTCATCTCAGGTTTGCTAGGCTGGGTCTGGTAAAGCAATAGCATTTCTGTTCAATGATGACATGAACTGCTACAGCTTGGGGAAATAAACTCATCCTCTTCTGAAGTCATCAATGAGCTCTAGCTTTTTTTTACAGGCTTTAAAAAAAAAAAAAAATCTGTTTCTTCTTTTTTCCATACTTTCCAGAGAGAGTAATTACTTTTGTGGACTCATTAAAATATTCCCTGTACAAACCAGTGAATGATGCTGAAATCTTGGTCTCGCTGAAGTCAGTGGGGAGCTTGCTACTGGCTTTGTTGGGAAGATTTGACTCTGGTCAAGTCTTTTCATATGAAGAGGACTAAATCTGTCAGGAGTGGAATGTCTCAGCACAATGAATGCCTCCCGGTGCCTTTTACATATATCATACTGTTATATCATGTGCCTGACCTACTTGGCTTTAATAAGCTCATCTGTGTGCAGTGAAAGATAAGCAAAACCACTCTTCTGACACCAAAAATCCATCCTGTCTATTGATACGTGTGTGCTGCCATTGGTAGGAGCTGATCCTGTGCTGATAAGGGCTGGTTTTCCCTCTTGTGCAAGCAGAACTTCCACTGACACCCAGTGAGGCTCAGACTGGAAGGACTGGACCCTGTTACAGCAGTGGGAAGGACAAACAGCAAGCTTCGGAGCCTGGGCATGGACAAAGAGCGAGGATTGGGATCAGTGGTGGGATTTAAGAAACATGGCAGGGTGGTGCCTGTGTTGGGGCACGCAAGGCTCAAGAGGGGGTTTGCAAAGACCACAGGCTCTGCATCCATCTCCTGGATGGGCCATGTGCCCATTTCTTTTTGTGTTTTCAAGGTACAACTCCCCAGGGTCACCATGGCTCCTGCTCTCGTGGGACAACCCAGGCTCTTGCTCCTGCCGAGCATCTGCATGCTTTGGTTTCCCACCACATTAATGCCAGGCTCCAGCCGAGCATAGGCAACCCCATCTCCAGCATCTCTGCCTCTGGATGGGCAAGCTCTCCTATCCTACCCAAAGATTTGAGGTTCCTTCCTTTTGAAAATCCCCGCCTTTCTTGGGAGGACTTCCACCACAAACTGTGCTAAATATGTCAGCGTGGGTGTTACGGCTCTCATCATTAGAGGTGTCCCTGAGACAACCCCTCCAAGTTCAAAGCATTTCAGCAGTGGAGGAAAGCTGGTTCGGCTCCCAAAATAGCTCCCGCACATGACGTGGAGAATGGCAAAGCTCATTACCTGGGTCATGTTCCCGGGCGTAGCTGGCAAATGCCTCCATGAGAGAAAATCCTGCCTGCTAAGAAATGCCCTTGACCAGCTCTAAACCTGCTTTTCCTGGGTAGGAAAGAGCCAGGAGCATGGATAGACCTGGCTGAGCAGCATGAAGGGAGCAGGACCTTTGTCGTAAGCATGAACACAGAATCAGGATGCAAACATCTTGTGTTTCCCTCCCTCTTTCTTTTGTTTTTGCTTTGCCAGTGAATCTGGGTCAGTATTTTTTCCCTTTACTTCCCTCTTTTTTAAAATTTGTTCTCTTCTTTGCTTTTCTGAAAAGCAGAGAGAAGGTGGAAAAATAAATAAATAAAGCTAGTAGCATGGAGGAGAGAGATTTGCTTTTCAAGTACTCCCTATTTTGGAGACACAGGGATTTTCCAGATGTTGCTTTCATTGCCTCAGCCTTGAGGATGAGAGGTGGAAAAAAGAGCGTGACTTCATCCACTGAAAAAGAGATAATGGAAGGGATCTGCATTAGTGTCCTTCAGGTTCTGGTCCTGCGCTGACTTACACCACTACTTACCTTTATTTATTTTCTGGGTGGTCATGGAGCAGCAGTGTAACAGAGTGCCTGCTATAACACGGTATAACGCTATGGCTCGGGGCCTGATCCTGGCTCTGTTGGGCCCCTTGGATGAGCGCCTGTCCACAGGCTGTTGCAGGATGATGCTCCTCCAGCCTGGAGAGCTTCACGGCTTGCACTGAGCCCAGCTTTTTTAAAGGGCTGAAGCTGCTGCTATGAGAATGTCGGTCCGTGAGTAAACGCAACGCCTTCTTCTGGAGCTGGGAACAAGAGGAGCAGCGACTCCTAGATAGGAAGGACACGGAGACATAAATAAGATTGCTGACAGCCACTTGCAGGGTGTCATCCATGGGGAAGCTGCATCCTTCAGCAACCTGGCAACAGCAGCTGTGACCTACAAGCTGCTTCTGGATCCTAACAGTCACCTTTGGGAAGAAGGATCGGGTTTATTCATGCCAAACCAGTTTAGGTCCCTGTTCAGCAAAATCCCAAAGCAGGAACTGAAAATTAAGCATGTCTTTTATGCGCTTTGTCGAGCGGGGCTGAAATATCCCCCCTCATTTACGTGCTGACAGCTGAATCAAGACCGCATTTTCTCACCAAACTATGGTGCAACGTAGTGTGGCATCTGCATGAAGACAGCCTGGTCCATCTTTGGTGTTAATTTGCTGAGGCAACTCCGGAGATGAATTTAACCATTTGTGTTTTCCCAGTGAGATGAGGCATGCCAGAAACCATGTGAGTCCACAAAGGTTGGTCTTATTCCTGGGAATAAGACACCAATGTGTCTTCGGGGTCAGCAGCGCCTTTGTTTGTAGTTAGTGATGTTAATATTTGGTCCTGTGGGACATCTTGAGTTCATGTTCTTTCTAGTTAATAACAGCCTTTGTGTAGTCTTCCCTTTGCTGGGGGGAAAGGCTAATGCAATACTCACTGCGCTACGGCTGCTGGCTGGGAATTGTCAATAAGTCATAAATAAATCTACCACCGCACAGGAAAGACAATGAGATTATACATCCTCCTACTACTGCCAATTACAGTAAGAGCAACAATTATAAGGTAGCACTCCTACAGCTACCCTAGGGAGAAAATGAGAGGCAAATGTTCCATTAGCCTAATGAAGAGAGTGTGGCAGAGCTACAGTCAAATTTTCTCACTATTAGCCCCAACTGCGTGCCACTAACACACAAGGGAAGCAGGAGTCATAGGGTAACAATTAAAGTTTCTGACAATTAACCCCTACGATGTACATGCCTCTAACCTGATGAGAAAATTAAAAAGAGGCACGGTTACATTTTCTCACCATTAGTCCCCAGAATGTACAATGTGGCATTTGCTGGTGACAATGAAGGTTTCTCACCACTGAGATCTGGGAAATGCCATGCGTGTTGCGGATTTGGTGTTAAATGCTCTTGGGAGCGCTGGGGTGATGAGAAGGCATGTGGAGGCGGCTTAAACCCCCTCTCTTTTAACACAGAGGGAAGAGTTACTGGTACATTTCCTCATTAGCTGGAGCAAAGGATGGATTCGCTGTGGGTAATTTTCTGGTGTCCAGCCCCTGCAATATTCCTGGAGGAGAAGAAAGAAGAAAGATCAGCTTTGGAAGTAGCAATGGGAAATATAGGAAATGTCTTGCTGGATTCATAAAGACGACTTGAGCCCTGGCTTACAACATCCACTGGGCTTACCAAGAGCTGCTTAATTTCTTGCAGGGTGATTTGGTCAGTGCAGCTGAAGGACTGCAGTCCAGTATTTATCAAGGTTTACTGCACCATGCTACCTGAAATACTGCTGTTTCCGTGGCTTCTTAAGTCAAGAGAAAGACTATGATATTTTGAAAACCTGCCTGTAGCAAGTGTTAGGTATGCTGATTTTTAATGGTGACTCCTAAGGTATGTTGCAAAGTCATAGATCAATTTTCACGTCAAAAATTCTGGAGCAAAATTCAAAACCTGTGCTAGCATGGACCCAGGCCCTCTCTTCACGTTTTTCATTTCTGCTGTTGCCTCTGTGACAAGTTAATATTAGCTTGAGGATCACAGTCAGGAGCCAGATTGGCATCTGGCTGGGGGATTTGGCCTGGGATGTGGATTGGCTTTATTTCCACACCCCATAAAATGTGAGAAGGAAAAAATCTGATTTCAGACCTCACACAGGCTCGTGGTGCTAGAGTATCTCAATGCTGCTCAGCCTGTAACATAATTATCATCATAAAACCCCTCTGTAGAGGATGTCGAGACCTTCCTGGGACCCCCTACAGATCCATCCCCTCAGGGGGACAACAGCTGCCCCTGTACCACAGGGTCTCCTGGCCGGCAGGATCCCCAGCATCTTTGGTCTGGAAGCCACATCCTGGAGCAGGAGCAGATATTAGTCCAGACTTAGCATTGTGTTGACAGGTCTTCTGCGTGCAGCTGCCTCCTGTCCAGCCTGCACAGGTCTATCTGCACAAAAAATCTTGTCCCACATCTCAGGAGGGTTTGTGGCACTTCCCTAGCACAGGTGTTTGAGCTTGCCCTTGCTGAGGGCTGAGCTAGTGCTCAGCTTGCTGGACCATCCCATCTCTGCCATGGAAGGGGGTTGTAAAGGCAGCCCTTTTCTCTTGAGCTGGACATGGTTCCCAAGCACAGCTTAGTCCCTGGATGTCTTGAGTCTGCTTGTGGGTGTCATACCACATGTGGGACCCTGGGCACAGGCTGGGGCCAACTGCCCTTTCACTGCTGGTCCAAGCAGTGAGATCTGCAGTGCCAGAGTCTTCCTTGCTGGAGCTGAGATAACCACCCTGAGATGGCTCCTGCCTTGCCATTTTGGGGAGCAGCCATGGATTAAGACATGCTAATTCCCTTGTACAGCTTTAGATCATCCTCCCGCAAGCTACACTGAATCACAGTTTTTCTAACTTGCTGCTCAGCGAAAGGGCAAGCACAGTTTTTGCAGCATTGTTAGATCTCTTTGCCATGCCTGCAAACAGAAAAAGACTCTCCAACTCTCTCTTTCCCTTCCTTTCCCACTGTAAGCTCTCTGCCTTCCTAAATGTCCATCATCGCTACAGATTTACTATATTTTCAGTAACTCATTTGTGAGTCTAAAAGAGAACTTGGCATCCATCTATTTATGTGACACTGGGAATGAGCTTCAGGATGGGACTTCCAAAGCCAACAGAGAGGTTTAGAAGCACAAAAGAATGATAGCTAAATCCTATGGCTGATTGCAGATTACCTGATCAAAGAGTATGTCCCAGCACACCCCTGGATGACTTGCTGCCAGCATGAGACCTGCCTGAGTGCTGCAGGTTTTGAACCTCGATTTTGATGGAAAGAAGATGAAAACATGCAAAAGAGATGGGAGCCACATGCTCCCCAGATTTAGCCCACTCTGGATGGCGTGAATGACTGTGCTGTAGCAGAGTTGAGCACAGACCATGGGGAAGTGTAGGTCCAACCTGTGGCACCAGCTGGGCTTGGCCAAACTGAGACCTCCCCTTGCTCTGTGAGTGAAGGTGTTGGCCTTCATGCGCTCCTCAGGGTTAATGCCTTGAATATGGTTGCTTTAGAGATGGCTCTTTTGCTTGACACTTAGTATTATGGAGCAGAGGGATGCATTAACAGCAGTTGGAGAAGTACTAAGATGGAAAAATCTCAAATATCCACCCAATGTCCCATTCATTAACAAGGAAAATCATAGCAAAATGGGAAGCTGGAGCAGGAGGGAGCTGGAGGAGGAAGATGGTGGCTATGAGACCACAGCAGTCTCCTCCAGAGAATCCTTTCCTCACTTTGCATGGGTTAGAGGCGGTGGGGCTAAAAACTTCACTGCTCTGAGTGATTTGCGTAGTAATTTCAGAGCTGACAAGCACTACATGGCAAATCTGAATTCTACTTTTAGCCCCGTTAAGAGATAAGGAATAATGATTATTATAATTATGATGTGGTTACTTTATTGGTTAAATTAACATTTCATTGTTGGGGTTGCTGTGCAATATACAATATTATTTTACCTACTGTGCCTTTAAAGTCATCTTGTCACAGCAACAGCATGGCAGCATGGAAAAAGCCTTTTAACAGGTAGGTAAATACATGCCTTTGGGGAAGTCAGAGTGATAATTATGTCAGCTTCGATACATTTGACAGTGAAAAAAAGGCTAAAAATAAGTTGAAACAAAAATGATAGAAAATACTGAATGCTTTAAATAAAGTCACTGGAATTAAAAAGGTACAAAGAATTTAGTGACCTTACTCTTTGGACCAGGTGTCAGTAGTCCAACTACTCATGCTGCTAGGGTTGCTTTAGGCTTACAAGGGATCCTACACCCATTCTCCAGGGATAAAAAAAGATTTTTTTGCTAATCTCATCTAAAATGGGTGGAACAGTTCCCTCCATATGTGGTCATGCTTTTGCAGAAGAAAACCAATGGACACCTTTCCTCTCCCTCCTTCCTTAGTGTGTGATGATGCTCCAAATTTCACTGCAGAATATGATTTAGCTGGATACTGAGAGGAGCACCTGTGGATTTTTGCTTGAGCAAGTTGTTTAGGTTGTGCTTTTGTGAAACTTGTTGGTAGCATTGTACAAGACACAAAGCAAAGACGGTCCTTGCTTTGGGGCTGCACCGTCTCCCAGACACCAGAGGGGAAGAGGGAACACTGGAGGGCAGTCACAGATAGGATGTTTTATGCCAGGTTTGGGCCATCAGAAGGAAAACAAAGCAACACCTCCTTGTAGGCATGCAAGCCATGCAGCAGTAGCTTTGCTGGCCAGCATGGTCTCATTGCAATTCAATCGGGTGCAGCTTTGGAGATCAAGATAGACCTTGGCCATCACCCCAGATCTTAGGGATGGCTGAGCGTGGCATCAAACGTCCAGCACAGGTTAGAGCTGTTACGGCTTGTTCTAGCCTTTGCTGCCTAGGAAGAGCCAGAGTGAACATGCATATGTTTGTTGCAAGACGCACCTTGTTGAATTGCTTTGGGACTTACTCTCCTGCTGCTTCTGGAGTGTGAGGCAGGAGAGATGATGTGGCCCATGGAGTGCCCCCCGTTGGGATCTACAGGCCAAAGATCACCCCCAAAATGCTCTTGCATTTTATGACTGTGTTGCCACAGCCCCTGCCTGATACCATGACCGCACGCCACGGCAGGCTGGACAAGTGTGCCTTCTCCCGTTGTGGAAGAACAACGCTGTTCTTCTGGAGCACTGGAGGGTCACAGCTTTCTAGAGAAAGTCAGGGCCTGGGCATGCAGGTCACCATCAGCCTCGCTGGCCAAGAGCACCCAACACACAAATCCTACCCCTGGGGTCTGTGCCGAGCCTGGGACTGGGGCCAGCACTCTCCTGACCCAAGGATCAGGGACTGGCTGCTGCCCTCTCTCTCTCGTCTTTCCTTCCACTCTGTCCCAAGATGTCAAGGAGAGAAGGAAACCACAGAAAAATTGAAAAAAATATTCCCATGAACAAGAGCTCCCTTGCCTGTGGGCCAGCAGGCACAAGCGGCAGGAAAGAGTAAAAGGATTTGGGGCTTAGCTTCCCCAAATAATTGACAAGGACAGAGCTGGATTTGAGATCATTACTGCAAAAAGCATCAACACCAGACCTGTTCTCTGCTGTGTGCCCCGTCACGCAAGAGCCGAGGAGGAGGGTGGCAATGGATGTTGTTCTTCTATAGCAACAGGCCCCAAGCTTTTTAGGTCAGACTCCCCAAGATGGTTCCCCCTGCTTGGACATCTGAGGTCAGACCCCTCCCCAGAAACACAAGCCCTGGCTTGGGACCTGCTGCGTCCGAGCCAGAACTACCACAAGAGAGGAACTACTGCACTTAATCACTGTAATTATTCTTCCAGTTGAAACCATTCACTTGGGCTCTAACTGGGCATGTTTCCCTTTTCTTTCCCCAAAATTCTATTCTATAGATGCATCGGCGCTTTATTATCTATAAAATAAAATCCGGGATGTAAGTCAGAAGAAGGATGTTTCATGATGTGCATATGATTTACTACTTTGTCTCCGCTCCCCCAGCTCAGCTTCCCCTCGCTCTCCTTCTCCACTACTTATTTAAAGTCAAAATGTTCAGTGGAAATTGCAGCTATGAACATGCAATTATTCTTTTCACAAGCTAACGAATATCCCATGCATATATGATCACTATATTCAATTACACAACCACTTAAACAATACCCACACACTAGTTTGCATCTGTATAAAGATTTGATTGGACACTTAGAATGGATTTTTTGCTGTGTACCCTGGTGTCCATGAAGGAAAGCAGCAGGACTTTTGCATAAAGCACACATCAAGTCAGCCATATGCATAAAATGACATTATTTTCAAGAGAACTTGATTTGGAATCAGGAAAAAAATCCCCCATACTGCGCTTTTCCTAAAAAGGAATCCTGGGGGAAGAAAGCTTTTTCCTGAGTGCAATCTTCAAAACCTGAGTTTCCTTTCATTAGGCTGGGAGTGGGAAATACGATTTTTTTTTCCCCCCCTACAACAAAATGCTTGTTTCCGCTAGTCTTCCCTCAGAATGGTGCAGTCTATCCAGAGCAGTTGAAGATGAGAGTAATCTACCTCCAACACTTCAATAAATAAAACGTAAATGTTTGTCACAATAATGCCTCCATTGTCAGCACCAACCCGGGATTTTTCAACCTCTGACTCCCGGCAATGACGGGCTGAGTAGCAACAGCCGAGTGCTGAAAGAATTTTTCAACAGCAATTTGCTTGTTCCAATTTGCTTTTCAGGGCTGCTGATCAGGATTGCTGGCCAGCCTGTAAAAGGATCTCGTCCTATTAATTTGGCCCAGCCTCTCCTCTTGTTCTCGTCATATTTAGTTTCTCCGGTAGTTCCAGTGAGTAAGTTAATTGAATTAGAAGTGCCACCAGGAGCTTGCCTGCGGATCTACGGTTTCATGTAGGAAAGCAGCTCCCTTTGGTTGCAGAAACAGATACGTGCACCTGTTGAGAAGGTGAAGAAATGTCTAGAGATGACTTATTCCCCCGGTGATAGCTCCCAGTTCTCTTCTCAAATTGGTTGGACAATAAAACTCCCTTCATCTGGCACCGGTTATTCTCCAGCCTGCTCCTTGGACAAACAGAAATGAGATTGAGAAGCATAATCAATGCATTAGAGTAAGGATTGGGAGTGCAGCGATTTGAAAAGTGATTTTGTAGGAACGGAGATGTTTCCTGCTGCTTGTTCTCTCTGTGACTTGATGCCAAGTGTCTCTGTTTCAGCAATGTGAAATGTTATTTTTTGAATTGCTTAGTCTGCAATCTCAGCTCACCCACTGGTGTCAACAAACACAGCGATAGGAGTCTGACGACCTTGTTTCTACTGGCCTTCAGTTAAGCTCAGGGTTAAGTATGGACATGCTTTTTTCTGCCAGTAAGTAAGTAAATGGAAACAAAATCATAGTTCATGCTTGCTCTTGCATTTTTAATGGGGTTTAGGGGTGAAAGGTACATCATATTGCGCTCCTGAGTCTTGCAGGTGTGGCATCTCAAAACTGGAAGAAACCTTGGAGAAGTCCTGCAAGTGGCAAAATGATTTCAAAGCAATTTGAGAATATCATCCTGAGTTCATTTAAAAACTTTGCACAGCTTGTCGCAGTCATCAGAGGTTTTCCCAGCATGATGTACCTCTGCTCACCTGGACCATCGCAAGGAGCTGCTGTGGCCTGGGCTGGAGACGGGTCTGCTCTGGGCTCGGAGGGGACGGGAGCTGCTGCGGCATTAAGCTGAGAATGAGCCTAAATATTTGCAAAGGCCAAGCTTCAGTAACAAAGCCATTCCCAACCCTCTTCCATCCCCAAAATTAAGCTACCCCTAGCAAGGCTCTGAGGAAACATCTACCTAGAGGAGTATGAATAAAATGAAAGCATAAAATAAAAAGGGTGAAGACCAGGATGGCCAAATGGAAGGCAGCAGAGCAAAGGCATTTGCAATGCTCACACGATACATGGGCGCAGCAAACCAGTTGCACCAGTGAACCAGTGACCTGCTGGCTAACCCACACGACGTATATATGCACCATAAATAAATGACAAATATGAAGTCGTCCCTGCAAGGCTGGTTTTTGCAGCTGAAGCGCTGGTTTAATGTCACCACCGGGGGGCAGAAAAGGCCTTTGAAGAATACGAGCCTTTACCATGAAAACTGCGATGTTGCTGAAGTAAATGAAGTTCGTCATTTATTGATATATCCCTGCCCTTTATTGAAATTAGGAGGTTGTTCTACTGTATATTACATTTAAAAGAGAGCTCGGTGCAGTGGTTTAAGGTATTTGTCCTCCAGAAATGCTGCTGAGGGCTGAAAAGAGAAATTATCTGCACACCAGGGATGTTGGAGATGCCATCCGTTTTGTGAACAAACCCCTATTTCTTAAGAAATTAAGCAACAGATTACTATGATTAATTAGGAAATAGCTTTTAAGGAAATCAGAATAAAATATCATCCTATACAATGTATTTGATGGAAGTTTATTATCACTCAATTTGGGAAAAACAGCCAATGAAACTGATAAATGCCATTCAGATATTTTGCGTAAGATATTTCTCATCTTATTTATGCTCTCTCTCTCTATATGCATATGTTGTATACACGTGAACACAGACACACACAACCACTGAGGAGAAAGAACACCCCCTCCACATTTTTGTTTTTGCTTCAAACGCAAGTGATGCAGTTGAGACATTTTCCGTATCTCGTATAAATACAACCCAATCTTCCTAAATAATTTAATGTAGTCATTAGCTAAATCGAGTCATCAATTATCTATCACCAACGAGGCAGGACAGACACCAGCATGGGGCTTGCGGGGCTTTGCTTTGATTGCTTGTGGTCACTATGTTGTATTTGCTATGCTACAACATTAGGCAGACAACACTTTGGGCTTATTTTCAAAGCTTAATTCTTTCCTTCACTGGCTCATTGTGGAGTTCATATAGTCAATATAGTAAATACAGAAAATAATTTAATATCCTCCCTTTTTATTTTTACCGAATCATAACTACACGTAACATTATATTTACCAGAAAGACCCTAAAGCCTTACAGACTATCATGTTACTCCAGATTTTGGCATTTCTTAAAAGGGATTTCTTTCTTAAACCCACTACACTGTAATGGCTCTTAAGAAGCTGTTACTGTCTCGAGTGCAAATCCTTCTTAGTTTGTGTATTATTGACCTGATCAAGTGTGATGGGGGCCTTCGATGAGCCTTTGGGGAGATTTTGTGGCTCTTGCAGGCAAGGAGTCCTGCAAGGAAATGCTTCGGAAATTTTCATTGGAAATGGGAGTAAATGAGGAGGGGACGCAGCCAGGGTGGGGGGACCCCAGCGCAGTCCACAGCCCCTTCACATGCAAGTACTCACCCCACAGAGCAGCTTTTCCAAAAAATCAAAATATTTTACATAAGGGAATAAAAAAACCAACAACGTGTCTGAAGGATGGTTTAAAGGCTGCCTGTGGAATGTAGAAATGCCAAAATACAACCTCGATTCTGCAAAGATATATGTACATGGTTTAGCTTCAGGAGGTTGATTTTAACAGATCCTACGGACAAGGAATTTGTTTAAGCAAATGCTTAATATCTCAGGATGGGTAAAGTCCTAAAAGTGGAATAAAATAATTTTTCTCCCCTCTCTCAGGCATATTTACCTACAAAACCCCTCCCTAAAATCAGAGAGTTTAGCGTGAAAATCCTGGCGGCCACTTTAACCAAAAAAAAAAAAAAAAAAATCCCGCAAATGATATTGTTCCGCCTTTCCACTTGCAGTAAGAAAATACAGCTTTACACCCAATCCCGTAATCAGCTTCTCATGGGCTGACCCAGCTAAGCCCTGGATCAGGACCGTGCTCCTGTGGTGCCGTCGGGGTCGCTGCAGCATTTTTGCAGTTTACGCTTGTACAAAATGATGTCATAATTCAGCAAAAAGACAACATATTGGTGAATGAATAAGCAAAGAAAAAAATATATTGCTTCAGATGTCAGGCAGCCACAGATCAGTTGTCTGAAATTTTTTATTTTAGTGAATGACTTCTGTAATCTGTCATGATGTATTTTCTTTTATGAACAGGTTTTGGCACAAAAATATTGTACGATGCCTGTACTCGCTGGAGAAGTTAGAAAAGGGATTTTCAGCAAAAAGCAAGATGAATCCCAAGGAATAATATTGAATAGATTAAAACTGGAAAATGTCATGCCTTATCTGCTTTTTCAAAAGCAGAGATCTTTTAGACGCACCATGCGCTAATCTGAAATAAAGCGGCAGCTTTGTAAAAGCGAGGAAAAACCTGGCTGCAAAACAAGGTCTGGGGTAGGTCATAGCAAAAATCACAGTTAGTGGGAATATCTTGGTTTTGAAGACGGTGTCTCAGCCGTTTGTCCCGTTCCGTCCGGACCAAACAGTATTTGGTATTCAATTGACTTTCTAACTTAGGAGACAGGACTTTCCATCTTCAAATACTGAAAATAGATTGCATTCTTGGCCCTTCGCTTTGAACGGTTGGGGAGAATAAACGCACACCCTGGTCGTGTTCTAGTGATCTCCCTAATCTCGGTTGCACTTTGTCAGGACGAGGTAACTGGTAGTTAAGTGAAATACCTTAGATCAAAGGGGGATTAATCGCCAACTGAATCCTTGCTGAATAAACCTGTCATTCAAGAAAATTATTTCCACTGAACTTAGCAGAGGATTGAAGGTATTTGCATAACAGGGACCAACGTACTTCAGCCAGGTTAAAAGGTTCAGAATTCAGGCAGTGTTTAGCTTTTTGGCTCCTTTTCCTTTCAGCGGCCCTGTACAATGGTTTTTAATCTGATAATACAGCTAACTATCTAAATGATGTCAGAACAGGGAAGTATTGCAAAGTTTGGCTGAGGGATGGATCAATTTCACTTTCAGTAACTCCTAAATCTGATTTGTTGGAATTTAAGATGTAATCCTTAAAAAAAAGTCCCCTTAAACCGGAGGGCTGTTTATTAACATCCTTTTTTTATTTGACCTTTGTCTTAGAAACACCAGGTCTTGCCTGCTGCCTTACCCGGGGCTCTTTGGGATCGTTACGTACAGGTTTATACTGGCGGCTGCAAGCGATGCCCGCGGATCGGTGTGCCCACCGCACGCGTGGATCTGTGCAAACACATGCACACAAACAGATTTTCAGGCTTTTTTTTTTTTTTTTTTCTTTTTAAGCCTGTCTTTCGGAGGTCACGCTGAATTCGAATGTAAGTGAGATGGAGATAATTAAATAACAGGACCCAACAGGCTGCCATCATTTTCTAGGATCAGCCCTCGGAAGAGATTTAAGCATCGCAGCCTTGTTCAGGGTTTGTTGTGTGGCTGTGGCAACAATTTTAAACCATACGAATTATCCCTGGTTTATGGCAGTAGCTTTTTGCTGTGACTTTTCATGGAGAATTCATTTCTCGAAGAGAGAAGAAGGGCTCTTCCAAGACTGTAAGGCAACAGCTTTTTAATCTACGCTATAAAAATTGGAAAAAACAGGTTAAAAAAATGTAGATTTCTGGAGAATGCTTTCTTGCCATCTCCCTCTCCAGCCTTCCTGGGGTTCATTTGCAAGCGTTTCCACCTCTCCTGCCTTTTGGGCATATGGAAGGATGTCAAGCTACATGGCGGACGTCAGGTTTCATAATCAGATTTTGACAATAAATGGAATTTAGCCACTTCTGCATCTAGCCTGCGCCTGACACCATTCATTCTTTTGGTGGGCGCAGTTCATATTCATCACAAACTCAAAGCATCTTTCAAGTTAAAAAAATTGCAAAGAATGGTTATCAAAGAAAATGAATAAAATCCATATTGAGATAATTTTTTAGAAAATGATTGAAGTTTTAACCCAAGAAAGGACTCTTAGAGTTTCTTATAGCTTAGAATAAGAACATGTCAATCACGATTAAGCTTCTGGAATTGGAATCCCTTTGAAATGCAGCTGTTTCTTCTTTAATTGTGGCAGCGGACTCAAAAGAAAAGAAAGGTCCAGCCTTAAAGATGAGTAAGGAATACAAAATAGCTCAGGATTAGTTGTGGGGTTCAAAGGTCGCTAATTACACTAAGGAGTTCCCAGACACAGGGAAAACATTAAACAGGTCACCTACCAAACGGGAAACAGACTTTGACTTAAAAAAAAAAAAAAAGAAAAAAAAGAAAAAAAAAAGATCCTGAAGAGATAGGTTTCTAGAGAAAATCAAAAGCAACCAGCTGATCTCATTGGGAAGAAAATGGGTTGGGTTTAGTTCTCTGCTGTTACGTGTCACCACAGATGGCATCAGGCTTTCAAAAAATTATCTAGAGCTCAACCAGGTTTCTAGGAGGCTCGGTGAAAGGAAGAAGGGGAAAAGGGGGCAGGCCTTTGCCTTAAAATATCTGATTTTTAGTTGCATTGGGGGTTGTGATTCCCTGAAAAAAACCCCATGAGACGTCCCCATCAGCATCTTGATTTGTTGAGGATGAGGCATCTGTGTGAAGGGGTGCATCTTGGATGGGAGGCCTTTTTGGGAGGGCCCTGCAGCCCCTTTGCGGGTGGAGAGGTTCGGTTCGGGGCACGGTGGGCCATCCCTTCCCCTGGGAGAAGCACAGCTCCTCTGTTTTCCAGCTCTCTGGTCCCATTGACTTGGGATGGACTGATGGGACTGCTGTCCTTCCAGACATCCCGCACATGCAGCAGCTCCTTGTGGACCAGCACTCAAGTTCCAAGGATGCTGGTTTCTCCTGAAAGACTCTCGGGGAGACGCTGCTAGTTGTCCTGTCTCCTGGAAGGGCTGCAGGAAGCAATGAACCTTTGGTCCTTTGGATCTGAGTGTGGGTGGAGAGAGCCAGTGGCTTCATTGCCAGACTGCTCCCAAGAGAGATCATTTTTAGGATAACATTTCTGGGAAAACAGAGCCTGTTTTCTCTCAGATCCTGCTCCCCTGCATGAATCATCATCATATTCCTGCAAAAACTGGCAGACTGGTGGATGGCAGGGCAAAATGACATTTGTGGAAATAATGAAGGAAAATTCTAGGTAATTGAGGAGATGAATCTATCCAAGTGGCCTACACTGGGCCCGTACAGGATCCTACTTGTGTCCAAGGAATTTTTAGCATTGATGTCAGTGGGAGTCAGACTGAGAGTTAAAACTCTATTCTCCATTCCCTGCACCTGAATAACTTGGGGTGGCATGAAGGGAAGGGAGTTTAGGAACCCCAAGGTGCCCTGTGGGCTTCCCACTGACAGCCATATGCTGCTATAGCAGCTCTTCCAAGGAAGTTTGCACCTCCCAAACTGCAATCCACAAAACTCTCATCTAACAGCTCCTTCGGGATTGAGGGCTGCAGGGATTTCCTGCATTGGTGCTCTCAGGATGGACATGGCTTCTTGTGGGCTTGGTTTTCTCCACCCTAAAAGGTGCTGTTGGTAATACCTTGTATTTTGTCCATGCTGACTATTCAGTAAATTCTTGCTTCAGATACAACATGGTTCAGGTTCAGATCCCAGCCTGAGGACTGAGGAGCCAATGGAAGATGGGACAGCAGGAGGCAATGTGGGAGACGGTGACAGCAAAATAAAGCTTGGAGAACTCCTGCCATGGGAAAGAGGGGGAATAGGACCAAATTTCAGTCTGTTCAGAAAGCTGCTAAGCGGGAACCTACAGCGAATCAGTCAAAATGACAAGGCTGCCCAGGGGAGCAGGTATTTTCTAAAGTGTTGCCATTCTCTAAAGGATGGGAGAAGAAGATGGTGGTGAAGGAGACAGCAACAGTAGTGAAGGACAAAGAGACAATCATGGGCTTACTCGCAAGCTCTGTTGTGGCTTAAAACTCAGCAGGGCTTGTACAAATAGGGCAAAGTGTGGCACATTTCTAGGATAGCGTGAATAAATAGAGGACAACTGCTGTTGAGTGTTTAATGCCTTCTTCTTTCAATGTTTACTTTTTAACAAATGGCCAAAGTAGTTAATACTGCTAAAAACAGGATAAAAATGCAGAGGAGGGAAGGGCTCAATTATGTAGGAAAAGTAGCTGTTTACAAATTATCTAAGTAACAGGATTTACCCCAAAGTACTTGAGGAACTGGCGTATACCATCTTGGAGCTGTCACCAAATACCTGGGGACCCTAGCAGGAGAAAAGGGCTTCCAGAAAACTAGAAAAGCATCAAATTGCTGAGTAGAGATAAGTAACAGCTGGCAGAGATTTGACAACATCAGCTGTGTTAGGTGGACTAATTCCCTTCTGTGGTGAGAGGAACAGGCCCTGTGAATTTGGGGGGGGGGGGGGGGGGGGACACGGACGACACTTGCTGTCTCACACATGGACACTGGTGATGCTTTTGACTCTGTCTCCCAATACGACTGGCAAGCTCAGGAGATATGGTTGAGGTGACTGTGGTGGGAGGGTGTTCCCTGGGGGGCCTGGGAAGCTGTTTCTCCAGCAGTGGTTACCAGTCAAGGGAAGGTGGGCTTCCTGGTCCTGTCTTGCTTCTGGTACAATTCAAGATTTGTAGTGGGAGGAATACACATAAGAGACCCGAAGAGATCCCTTTCCTCACTGTGGCACCTCGGTACACCACAGGTAGCAAGGGGGTGGGGGTGAAGAACAAGGGAGACTTTGGTGAGAAGCTCAGGAGCACTCAGAAGCTTCAGAGTTTGGACATTTTCCAGAAATGGGGGCCATGTGGCTTGGTGAGAATGGCACCAGTGCCAGGTACTCCTGCATTTTTGCTCCTTCTGCATTCAGCGATTGCACTGGTCCTTCTGGCCACAGCAATGCGCGCCTAAGCCACACACTAGGTCTTTTTGACACTCCTTGGCCCCCTTTTCCTCTCACCCTCTATAAATGGCATCTGTTCCCAGATCCACACCTTTGCACCTGCTTGTGCTGGAACATCTAATTTTTTATTTTTTTTCCCCTGAGACATTCAAACCATCAGGGTTTGAATGAGGGCTTCAGTGCCTTCAGTAATTACTGCTTCTCAGCCATTGCACCCACTGCGAACTTCGTCAATGCAAATTCCCCATTTCCTTCCACCAAGCATTAAGTAACACAGTTGGGATCCAAAACATGTTTGATGATGGTTCCCCATTGCCACTGCATTTGGAAATGTCAGCCAGGTTTTCCTGTTTAATGGGTTATACATCGACTTTGGATTATTTTAATGTCTTAGAGGTCTGTTACATCATTTCTCTTTGCCAACTAGATGTGCAGTCTCATCTAAAAAGTTTGTTTGACAGTATATATTTGCTTTAAATTCATGTTAATTGGCATTAGTTACAGTACCTGAAAAATTTTAAGGAAATGAGGCAAGTTCATTTTATTAATGAAGTGAGTTCTATATTAACTTCTTATATATACCCATTATTTTGTTTGGGAAACATGTCAGGTTGACAAACCAGTATTTAAGTCCTTCTGGTTATTCTTTTCAAGGGTTTGCATGTTAGTTTTCTTCTAGCCCTCTGAAATGCATTACTAAGTCTGGAGGACTCTTTGGCCACCTCTTTTGGAAGTCTGTGCAAAGCTATCTGCATAGATCTCACACACTTGATACCTGTAATGAAATTATAAATCCAAGCACTTCAAGCAGCAAGCACTCTTGTAGAAGAGCGAGCACTCTGTAGTAAAAGAGAATTCTTATTTTTTCCCTTTAACAGCGTATTTTTAAAGAAACTGTTGTATTAAACACTTAGCTTTTTTAAAGAACTAAAGGAATACCATGACATAGGGCTTAATCGCCTTCAGAGCCCACCAGAACTACTGTTAGATACCACCTCTGCCATGGAGTCCTCAGGCTCACATGAGCTCTCAATCATATCTCCCCTATTTAGTTTCTGGGTTTTTTTCTCCCTCTTAAAACAGGAAAAATGGTCAGATCATGCAGAGAAACAGTGAACTTGTCTGGGGAACTACCAGGGAACATGGAGAGATGTACAGAAGGGTTTAGTCATTTGTAACTCCTCGAACTCTGGCTTCCAGTGTTGCCTCCCCAGTGTCCCTGTTTGCTGCCTGGCCCTGGAGGCGCCTGACCCCCCCCACCCATCATTTGTTTCTCTCCATGCCTTGTGTTCTGCAGGTCGTGCCTACAGGTACCTCACTTGTGATGGACCTGAGTTGCTAGCCATCTAGTTTACCAGCTTGCTAAGTTTATGAAGCATCCGAGAGAATGGGCCCTTCCCCTTCCCAAAAAACAAGCGTAGCCATCGGGCCAGGAGAAAGGCTTCATCTGACTCTTTCTCCACCAGCGTGGGTGTCTCACAGTTGTTGCACAAGACGGTTGGATTAAGGTGTGTGCCAATTTAACCCGATCTGTTCTGCTGTCCGACTCGTTCGCGGGTGCTTTCCAAAGAACAGGGCATGCTGCAGACTCAAGCCTGCCGGAGACTCAGCCACGCTTTTAACAAAAGGCAGACACAGCCTCCTTTCCCCACTTCTCTTCCTATAGAGCTGTCCCTGAGCAGGGGCAGAGCACTGCAGCAAGAGCGTGCTAGAGTTATAATCCAGAGGTTTATGGAGCAAACCCTTATAATAAATCAGAACAGGTGATGGCTTGCATGAAGTTGTGGAAAACTGCTCAGGGCTAGAAGAGAAACCATCACCCACCCCCTCCCTCCATCCAAACCCACACTGATAGGTGCATGCAAAGTGATCTACAGCAGCAGCCCTCCATTCCTGAGCACTGCAGCTCTCCTAACCTTGAGAGTTAGAGACATGGACAGGAGGGAAACAAAAAGGAAGATGATTTGGGAAGGACTCCCTGCTATTAAGTGCAAGGGGCTTTCCTCCTAACGTGCTGTCAATTTTGACAGTCCCACTGTTTCATAGCGCTTCTCGAGGAAATGCTGCCAAGAAGAAAAGCCATTCCTCCACGGTGCTGCTTGCGCAGAACAGACAGCTCCCATCTTCCTCAGGGGTAGGTGGAAAGCAAACACCACACACTGAAATCCTGTGGTGGGTGCCTGGCATACGGAATGTGATCTAAACCCTTCCAACAGACAGACCTCCTCTCCCCACTCACACTGTGGTGTCCAGGCATGTGGACGACTGTAGCAGGTAGGGGCTGGATTCTGGGCAAAATCATTAATTGACCTTTTGCTGGCTAATCAAAATGGACACATCACCTGTGTGAAATGGGTCATAGCCTAGCTCTGTTTTAGAAGTTTGCATAGCAGTTTCAGCTGAATGGCATTTTTCACATGAATTAATCCACCCTTCAGAACATTTAACCAACCAATTAGATTACCATCTCAATCCAAGCAGTTTTTAAATTATAGCTTAAAACTTTTCTCCTTCCATAATCACTAACCTTGTTTATCACACAGTGTACAGTTAAACAAGAGGTACGGCAGGAGCAGCTGACATGCTCGGTTATTAGACGGCATTCTTCTCTTCTTTTGTGCTGCTCTCCGGGTTCTCTCAGTTTTTCACCAGCCTTTCAGAATTTGCTCATTTCCTGATAACTTTCTTAAAGTCCATTTCCTGTGTTCCTGCCGACACCAATTTTCTTCTCAAAACTAGAGATCTGCCTCTGTAAACTGAGTCCTTTTCTTTTACGCCTGTTTTTCCAGGGAAAATGGCTCAGTGATGTTTTCTGGAACCCCCAGCAAATTTAGCTGGTTTTGCCTGCTCAGAGCTAGTCTTGCGATTTGAAAAACCAGGTTCACACCTCTGGATCCTCACTAACGCTAGCTTTCAGAGCAATGCAGATCACAGGCATGTATGAAAGGGAACTCGTCACTTCTGCTGACAGGGGCAATAAAGACCCCTGTGTCGTCTCCACTTTTAGAAGCACCGCTCATGCCATGCTCCCCCTCTTAAAATTCTTCTAAATTATTGACTCCTACATATTCTGTACACATCTCGTGAAAATAACAAAACTCTTCTTTTAACTGTCCTGTTAATCTGGGGTTTAATAAGATTCTTGTGACTTCATGACAAGAACAAGACACTGAAAGCTTTCCCATCCCGTGAGCTCTTTGGTTTACAAAACCAGTGAAGTAACTGGGAGTCTTCCCGGAAGCCACCCAGTCGTACCAGTCTGTATCACTAGGTACTTATTTTGTACCAGTTAATGTTAGAAGGGAAAGTAAAAATGGCCACGGCAAGTACATTTCAAATTGTCTTCTCTAAGCTGTTATCCAGGACTAAACAATTTAAAAACAACTTACGTTTTTAAGAGAAGTGACTTCTTTTGTTCACAGAAATTTTTAAGCAAACGTACAAAGTACAAGTGCTGGAAAATATTTATTTTCACTGTATCATGACCTTACTCTCATTAGCTGTCTGTTTTGCTTAAATACAAAAATGATTCACAAGCAAATTAGTCAAATAAGGTTTTGTACACCATAGGTGCTGGTGCTTTGGAATTCCAGATGTAGTAATCAGAAGAAATCAGTTCCCGGGCTAAAAAAAAACAAACATAGGAAAGAAAAATAAGCATTATAGGGTGCCTTACAATCCGACTTTCCTTCATCCAAATTAAGAGACTACTAATCCATCCTCACTAGTTTACAGAAAAGGTATAATGGCCTCTTTAAACTGTAAGACTCTTACTATTATTTGAAAATTGTTTCTGATAATGAGACATTTAAAGTCTCAGCTTCAATCACCTTTACTGACTTTATCAGTCATGAGCTTAAAATTCAAACAAAGGTTAAGTCAAAAGCAGATGGATGGCTTGGATTTTGTTCAATGAATATAATTGCATACTCGATATAAAACATACAGTATGAAAATGTTGCTTTTTGTATTACAATTCAGGACTGAATGTGACCTGTCACAAAATTAACTGAGTAGATCACAGTTTTCAAAAGGCATTTTCAGACCTCTGCTAACATGACTGACAGAAGTTGCAACATGTAGACAGCAACAATCAAAAATGCTTCCATTAGACAGTACTGCTCAGATTTATGAGTGCCTACTGCGCTCCCAATTAGTATATTTTTGGTGCAGACTTGGAAGTAGTCATGGGTCAACTCAAGAATAAGCAGACTTGGTTTCTGCTCCACAGATTCAACGAAGAGCCACAGCCACCAAGGGATGTTGGTGTGATAACACTGACAGCAACAGTCTCACCTTGCATGCAGGAGCCGAGTTCTCTACCTGGGTATTGCCAATCCACACATCACATCTCTGACAAAAGTGTCCTAAACAAGGGGCCAGACTACGGAGAGGCATTCTCTGCCCCCCCAGTAAAAGTTCTGCCATTATGCAGAGGGCAGTAAAACATCACAGGGTGAAGGGGAGAGAGCCCAAGAGAGAGCCTGACTTTGTAACGGAGTAATAAGCGCTTTCATCTGGAAGGGGGATGCCAGTCCCTACTCCAGGGACGCTTTAAGCATCACCAAAAAAAGGAAAAAAAAAAAAAAGCAGAGAACAAAATTTCTGGGATGTCCCAGGCAAACCAGGAAAAAGCTTTGTCCAACTTTAGCTACATAATTTTACTCGTTGACATCCAGTTCGTAACTTCAATACGTGGTTTCAATTAAATAAACGACATTTTTAGCAACTCACATGCAGTAATTTTGGGTTTTCCTGGTACGAAGATCTGAATAGAATGCTGGTCTACGTAACATCCAGTAAGTGTAAAGTCTGGGATCCTAAAATACAGCTATAGAAAGAGAGAGAAAACGTCATCAGATGCATATTGTCATGCTTGCTGCGCAAATACTGGCAATCTGTGTTACATGCTCTTGGTGCGCAAGCGTACTCCAAAATGACAAGATGTCAAATCCTGTAAGCAAGAACAGAAAACGCCATGCTGAGAACAAAGAGGCTAATAATCATGTCTGATTTAAAATCAACGTCTCTTCATAGCCGATTTAAGATAATAAATAAAGGTCTACTAAGGCCTCTTGACAGAGCCTGTGACTTACTTTTACATAAGCAGTGTTCCCAGTGCAAACATAATCAGTTGGGTGCTCTTTGCCTGCAGTGCCAAAAGACACGGTTCCGGTCAGAGAAACTTCCAAAGATTTAGGGAACTTCTGTCCTAAAGCCAGAAACAGCATCTATAAGAAATTATACAGCTGTGTCTACACTCTACAGAACTGACTGGGGGAGGAAGTAGGCGTGCACAGGGGCATTCTGCTTACCGATGACCCAAACCAGTAGGCTCTTCTCTCGTGACAAATCCAGTTGGCCATAACTAACTTTGTACTCTAATTGAGCGATTGGGCCTCTACAGTATGACAGAAGACATATAAAACCATTGGAATTAGTGTCACTCAGTATTTGTTAACACACACTTTGTTAAAGAAAGAAAAAGAATGCTGAAAGACATTATTTATGTGCATACAGACAAATCATACCTATCTGAGCACACCGCTAATTTGTAAAAAGAAATTACAGAGCAGGAGGAAATCGCTATGGTCTCAACCTAGTAATCATAAACGAGCTGTTGGTATTTTACTGTCTTTAGTTCACTGATAGTGTTTTACTAACACCATGATCAGCATCAGCAACTTTGTATCATTTCATCTTCAAATTTTCATGACAATTATGCGACAGTGTAGTCATGGCAGTTGTCAGAGAGGCTTAAAGGAAAACTATCGTTTTAATTTTAAATAACTGTATTTTTGATAAGCTGATCTGTAGCTAGGATTAGAAGTCTTAAGGAACAGGTAACCTGGGGTTGGAAGTGATCTCGAGACTTAATCCACCTGGAGGACTGTGGCAGTGTTTTACGTGAAAAAATACCACAGGGAAACAGGATGCGCAACAGGTATTCAGAACGTTACCAAATATTCTGGTATAATTCTATGTCATGGAAATTACAAGAATTCCAAGGGGACTTCCTGACATTTGTAAGGTTGGTGTCCACTGGTAGTACTTTGATGGAGCATAATCTGTTATACTGACTCCTGACAGGTTCATTTCAGGAAGATCACAGAGAAATGGAAGAAATTTATTTAGGATTTCTTTATTCTTACCTGTTGAAAAAAGGTATACGAGCTTCACAGTACTCAAAAGAATTCTTTATGCTTTCATGAAGCTTTAAATTAACTGTTATTTTTAACTGTGATCCCTCTTCAGTGAGTTGATAACATCCCAAAATTGGTGGAACAGGAACCTGGAAAAAACTACATTCATTCTCAAGATAAATTAACACCATCAATCATAAGATCAGTTATATACTGTTTTAATTGCTAAAGTACTTTAAAAAATAAAAACCCGTTAATTGCTGACTGGTGTTGAACAGTATATGCCAAACTCTTCAGGCTGCTTGTGATACATAGGTTTGTGGTATATGCATTTGACATCTCAGTCTGGATTGATTTTATCTAATTCGGGCACTTAAGTGGTTCATTTAAAGTAAGAGCAGCTATGCCAAGCAGTCAAAGGTACTGGCACCTCCTGAACGTGACTCAGATGACTCAAATCCTGAAGTGCCTTCCAAGCAGTTTATTCTATAAAAAGCATTTTACCTGCCCGAATTGGAGTGAAACTCATTCAGACACGTTCAACAACACAGGTATTTTTATTCCCATTTAAAGACTGGAAAATAACGAGGGTCAGGGATGTTATTACCTGGGAAGTGTAGTAACACAAGTGGAATGAATCTGAAGGAGGAATGAAAGGAAATTTGTAAGGTCCATTATACACAGAATCATCCAGTGGCTCGGCACTACTGGACATCAGCATGGCAGGGTCAACGGAAGTCACACAGTGGTGGACCACGATATCTTGGAGCGGAGGACCGTTAGTCGGGAGATTCAAACTGAGGGTTACGTTTGGTGCAGATCCCTCTATGTCACACTTGAAAAAAATGAAGTCAAGAAGTTATTCTAAAATATCTCCCTCAAGTCAGAATTAGACGCTCAAAAATCAAACACAAGCATTAAAAAAATGACACTAAAAAATTTCAGCTGGCTTCAAGCATTAGCACTGACAAATACTTTCAGAGCAAAGTCCCCTTCCCATTTCTGGAGCCTTTCCCACAGTAGGGCTAGCGGTGCAGTCTTAGCTAAACATCTCTTAATTGACAAGTGCTCTTTAGCAAGAAAACGGCAGATAAGCGAGCCAAGGACTTACTGTATAGCTACATCATTATGAATGTTACGCAAACACACTTGGTGATAGTCTAATTAATTCAGTTACTTTTACAGCATCCGCTTATTGGATTCAAGCGTGCTATTAATGGCCACTGTGGTCCCATGTCAGCTTTCTCACAGCGACCACGCGCGGCGCATCCATTGTCTCGCCCCTCACGTGCCAGCTCAGCAGTGCACGATTACACCAGGGCTTTCTACTTACGTAAGGCCATCCACTCCACGGCCTAGAAACTCGTCCCTCTGAGAGCAGGAAGCTGTTCACCCACGTAATCCCTACCAGCATATAGCCCAGTCTTCGGAAGCGCAGTACTTAGGTTGGCTTCCTTCAGAGATGAGTATCCCTCCTCTCGCAAATAATTAAATTACCATGATCCTCTTTATTGGGTCTTTCTCCTCTTAAAACACTGGCAGTTACAAATACAGAGTACCATGATAATATAGTGTGCTTCCTACGCATAATTCAGGACAAAGAATGTTAAATACATCCACTATAGAAAATGCAAATTTTAATGTATTTCCTAATTATTATTGATCTATTTAGTCGATATTCCCCAATTTTTAGTATTAAACAATGAAAACCATTGTCACATACAAAAAACATTCAAAACAATTACACAACCAGTTTCTTTCACCAGATTCTGTATCAACAGTTCTTAGGTCAGCCAAAGAAACAGCATTTGTGGATTGAAAATGTTGTTGTAAGAGAAAAAAGTAGAAGATTAAACTTTCATTTGGTAGGAAAATGAATTAAAAATGCTCATGTAAAGACACTTGTAGAAGACTCATTCAGAAATTCTGTTTCTAATCATTATTTAACACATCGCTTATTAGATAGCTGGAAATAAACTTGGTGTTAGCACTACCATCTCTTAATCTCTATACACGAAGACCATATGAAATTATTTCTCCCTACTTCATTTAAAATAAGAAAAATTTGGGAAAATACATGCAATGTAGCTACTGCTGGAAATTTAAGTCCAATGAATAGTTACTGAAAAAATGCATGAAGCACGCAGGAAGAAAACAGTAAAGACCAAAATAAAAACCACTGCTAATGCGCCTGTCTAATATGTAATAGTTCATTACACTTTGAAATATTACAGTATTAGAAATTCACTGTGGTCACATACCAAAGTAAAATGCCGTGAGTATTTACCTTCCCAGTGTGCTTGCATGAAAAATACTTTGGCCAGACTTGCACACATAAAACACTCTCACCTTGCAATTTACAGCTCCATAAACTTGCCACATGTCCACAACATCTCTTTTGTCATACTGCATACACTTGACTTTTTCAGTGATACAGACGTTAACCTGAGGTTTGCCTTTATATGTGTTGGATCTCCAAGCTGGTTGGTTTTCATCTGTAGGCATTTCCTGAATGTCATCAAACGAGCTGTTCAAGCTGCGGATGTTTGTGTTTAAGGGGGTGCCAAGCGGACAGGCCTGTATAAGCAAATTTCGAAGCTGGCCTATTTTCGCACTCATCTCAGCTTCATTTTTCCGACTCGGAGAGATGTAGTCCACAATGCCTAACAAAAGAGCCAGTCCTTGCGAGAGCCCACTGATGGTGAGGAGGGGTGGCCGTGGCTCCAAGGTCTCCTCAACTAGTGGAAGACATGCATATATCAGCCCACTCTTCTGAAAAGCAAGCACGGGCCAGAGATCCCCTCCTTCGGTGCGAACTGAATATACTGATGAATGATTGATTCGAGTACAAGTATCTCGATGCTCCACAAAAATATGGTCATCTATGAGTCTCAGTTCAAAAAGCAAGGCTTTAAGAAAAGCGCTGTCAGACGGTACAGGCACATGTGTTGACCCATTGAAGGTCTCGGCGCGTATTTCAACGGTGGGGTAACGTCTGTGACATGGAAATAAGATCGTCTTAGTGCTACTCATCTTTTCCCACCCAAAATATCGTATCAACAGAGTTCCTAGAAGCAGAACCATGGAATCCCTTTTCTGGCTGTCAGAGAGTGCAAAAGCATCATAAAAATCTTTGGAATATTGATACAATCAAGGATGACTTTTCTTAACTCCCAAAGACCACCCTGGTTCTAAAAGTAACCTTGTTTACGTGGAAGCCAGCAGCATCCTGATAAAAACAGTGCCAGGATCAGCATCTAAATCTTTGTCAATAAAACTATTTAATGAGTAATTAGGATTCATTCTAGCAGGAGGATTTCTACTGGAAACTTTGAGCAAATACATTGACTCATTTTTTTAATAAAATGTGAATCTGTCCGTCTACCTTTCCTGTTGCACAAAGGTACAGGATGTTTAAATGACACTGATGAACCCAAGCACAACTCACACCAGTGCAGTGAAACTTCAACAGCAAAAGATTTCTAAGAGGCGAGATCACACTGAAGAAAAGTTTCCACATTTAAGAAAATGGATGTCCCACATAATAAAATTCAACTACAACAGCTTTTTGCCTAGATATAGTATGCTATGGCTACAGCTTTGCTACTCTACTAAATACTATATTTATGAGACAGTATAATGGAAATTACTTATATACAGGTTCTTCATTGCTGTTCTGAGCTTACACAATTGATCTGCAGCAGCTGCTTTAATTAACAAGATTAACTAGAAATCTGTACAATATTATAAATACAAACAGATTTTACTGTACATAAGTCCATTTTTTCCAACAAGAGCTGCATGGTTTTTGGGGGGTAAGTGAAATGGATTCCACACTGCAAGTGTGGTATATGTGACTGAAAGCTGTTATGACTGCTTCATAATTTCTTTTTTTTTTTACTTTTGAGTATTTAAGATGTAATCATGTTACAAAGACACAAGGGTTTGTATGTTTTAAAACCACTATGTTGCATCAACATATATATTTAATTTCAAATTTCCTAGAGACAATGTTCGAGAAAAATTATACTAGCTGTTTAATGCTATGCCTGGGATTTTTTCTTCTGAAGCAGTATTATTTTTTAAAGGAGAGAGGGATGAATTTCTTCTCAAGCTAACCAGAATCTACCAAGAGGAACTGAAGAGTTGTCTTTTAATAAATAGCCGACAAAAGAAAAATTATTACTTCCACTAATGCATTGGTTTGCATCCTTTTTTGGAACTACAGACTCCCGAGTCTCTCTTACATTAAGTTTGATAACGGGCTAGCTTTTCTACATCCTCTTTTGGGGATTCCCTTACTAGTTATCCACAGACCCTCAAAGTGCATATCACAGGTTACATGCCAGGCAACTAGTTAAATCACTTTATGAATCACCTTGTAGCAGATCTGTTCTCAGGCTGCATGTTTGTTTGCACTCAGAGCCACGCTTACACACAAACATGGGAGAAAAAACGCACAGATATGTAAATGCCTTAATTTATTCCCCTTTTTATACCATCTTTTTAAAGACACATTGACAGTCTGTTTCTTAAATTGTCATGGAACTTGTAATACCAGTAATGTGGTACTTTGTTTTATCTATGACCTCCATATGTGGTGCTCCCCTTCTGCTCCGGAACACTTGCATGGTTCTTATCCCGTTGCCTTTAAGTCCCACCTACGCTGTCTTTCCTTAACTGAGTAGCAGAGTCTCTTGCTGGAGGCAGCTACACTTCCTCAGGCTTATTTTCAGTGATTGTGCTTTTTTGTTTGATTCTTAATCAGGCATCTAGAGCTTTCTTTTTTTTTCAGTAAGGAAAAAGCAAGCATAGGCAGAGAGAAGCCAGAGCTACAAGATCCGTAAACAGGATACAGATGACAGTAAAACATCTCCCTGCAGTCTCTCATCTATTTTGAAGAGCAAAGAAACAGAGTGGTTTTGCAGCTCAAAAGTTTATGACTTTCAGAGCAAGGTTGTTGGTAAGAGGCTACATGTAACCTTGGTGAGCATCTCTTATTTTTGGTTGATGTCTCTAAAACAAAGGAAGAGGTGATATTTCAGTCTAGTTTTGTCTTACTTATGTCCCAATCTGCCTGCTCCATTTGTCCTCACGCCACAGCAATCTTCTCCCACTGAATCTTCCCAGCTTCAGCTGAGTCATTAGATGATTACTTAGCCCTTCAGATCTCAGTTTTTCAGTATTCCCTTCTAGAAAGTGATGAAAACTTAAAAAGATGAAAGTTTCCAGGGTTGAATGAGCTTTGGCGATTCAAGAGAGAGACCCTACTTGTTGCCTGAATTAAGTTATGATCAGCTCAAAAAAAGTGGAATGCTTTGATGTCCCAGATGTCTTCTCTGAGGTTAAAGATCAGGGCTCACGTATCTCCAGCTGAGTGCGTAAGTCTCGAAACCAACAGTTTCCATGTGATCCGGCATTCTTTATATTGTCTGTGCGCTTTGTTGAATTTAAGGTCAGTTAGGAGGATAAACTTGGGGTTTCTACAGCCCTATTATTTCCTCTGGGAACTTGAAAGATCTAAGTCTGGAAATCACTTGAAGTATCAAGTATAGTTTGCCTTTTTCAAAGGAGTGCTATTCCTTGTCTCTGCTGCTTACTGTGTGACAAGTCACTTCACATATCCCTGTCACTAGCCCCCCCCTTCCTCCACAGTGATTACACTCTCAGATTTTTGGGACAAGGCTTTCTCTTTCTCTGTGTTTGTAGAGGAGAGGCCTCATCTCTAGTCTTGTAGGTAATACAAGGACCATAATACTAATCCTAAAACAATCAGCGGAATGTCCAATGTAGGGATCTGTCTGCACCTGAAGATGGAAGATAGCCTACTTGCTCTTTCCCCCCCCCCCCCCCCCCTCCTCCTTCTAGGTTCTCTCTTCAGTTTTACTGCATTCAGAGTAGGACTGTAGGTCACATCTCTTTATCCAGGTCCCAGTATTTTTCCTTTTCTTACCCCCCCAGTTATTTTTCCTCTCATTCTTTGGAATCAAGTCCTCTGAAATCACAGAGAGTACACAGAAATGGCAACAAATTTTGCCAGACCAACAAAAGCAGCCTGCCTAACCCAAAGCCTTACTTTAAACTCTGTAAGAGTTCTGAATAAAAAGCCCTCCTTTAGTTCACTGACTTAAAAAAACCTGGTTTGTATGCAAAAAAAATAAAATTAAGTGACGAGTTAAATTTCTGCCTGAAAATACTGCACTTTTAGTACAAGTACAGAACAAGATGAGGAGAACATAAGCAAAATACATGCTTTCTTCTTTGCCCATTTTCTTCATCTAACAGTGCTTCCTAGCACTACCTTGTCCTTTTCCGTGTTAGGACAGAGAAGAGCGAGGTAAAATCGCTACAGTAACTAACAGAAAGAGGAACAGAGAAAGGAAAGTCATGCGCAAAATGGAGAAGTTGTTAAAAAAAAAACTATTTAGGCCGCTGTGAAAAGTGCATTATGCGAACATTTTCAAAATCGCGTTCAGAACGGTGCAGCGGGCCAGCGGCGCCTGGAAGAGCGAAGGGATGTATGAGGCATCAGGCTATTTGGGTATTTTTTGCGTCTCTTTCGGGGACCCGAGGCAGCCCCGGCGCCCTCCGACCCTCTCCCTTCGCCCCCCTCGGCGGGGCCAGGAGCCCGCCCGAGCCGCCCGCCCGCCAGCGCGGCCAGAAAGCCCCGCCGAGCCCCGGCCCCCTCAGGGCTCTCGGCCCGGCCCGGCCCGGCCCGGCCCGGCCCGGCCCGACCCGCGGGCCCGCTCCCCGCCTCCCCCTCCGCGCTCTCCACAGGCCGCGCCGCCCTCACCTGGAGAAGAGCACGGCGCCGCCGGCCGCCGGGTCGTGCCGGAGGAGCCACAGCGCCCGCAGGGCCATGGCGATGGCGGCGGAGCGGCGCTGAGGGCGGCCGGGGCGCTGCGGAGGAGGCGGCGGCGGCGGCGGCCGGGGAGGGGCCGGGAGCTGCGCGCAGCGGCGGCCGCCCGGCGCAGGCCCATTTCCGGCGGGCGGAGGCGGCGCCGCCGCGGCTGCTGCTGCTGCTGGTGCTGCCGGGGCGGCGGGACACAATGGGCGGCAGCGGCGGGGCGGCGGCGGGCCGCTGAGGAGCCCCCGCCGAGGAGCCCCGCCGCCCTCCTCCCGGCGGCCATGGCCACCACGGCCGAGCTCTTCGAGGTGGGTGCGGGCAGCGCCGGGGCTCCCTGCGGGCTTCCCCGGGCGGAGGGGGCCGCGCTGGGCCCGGGCGGCGGTGGCGGGGCCGCCCGGCTCCCTGAGGGAATGCGGCGGCCTCCCGGCGAGCCCCCGCTCGGGCGGCGGGGAGGGAAAGGGGCCCTCCCGCCCGGGGTGAGGGCGTGTGCGGGGGGCGAGCGGCGGCAGCAGCAGCGCCGGAACCTGAGGAGCCCGGTGCCGGTGTGTGGGGGGCTGAGGAGGCCGGGGTGCCGGTGTGTGGGGGGCTGAGGAGGCCGGGGTGCCGGTGTGTGGGGGCTGAGGAGGCCGGGGTGCCGGTGTGTGGGGGGCTGAGGAGCCCGGGGTGCCGGTGTGTGGGGGGCTGAGGAGCCCGGGATGCCGGTGTGTGGGGGGCTGAGGAGCCCGGGGTGCCGGTGTGTGGGGGGCTGAGGAGGCCGGGGTGCCGGTGTGTGGGGGGCTGAGGAGGCCGGGGTGCCGGTGTGTGGGGGGCTGAGGAGGCCGGGGTGCCGGTGTGTGGGGGGCTGAGGAGGCCGGGGTGCCGGTGTGTGGGGGGCTGAGGAGGCCGGGGTGCCGGTGTGTGGGGGGCTGAGGAGGCCGGGGTGCCGGTGTGTGGGGGGCTGAGGAGGCCGGGGTGCCGGTGTGTGGGGGGCTGAGGAGGCCGGGGTGCCGGTGTGTGGGGGGCTGAGGAACCGGGGGCGGCAGCGCAGGCGGTGCCCCCGGAGCGGGCAGCCCCTCACCTTCCCTCAGGTGAGGGTTTTCGATGCCCCTCAGGCTGGGGCCTCCTTCCCCTGGGGCTGCCAGGTTTTCGCATCAGAGGGTCACAGCTTGCAGCAGAGGGTCACAGCTTGCAGCGGGGTCACAGCCGTGCCAGGCCCCACCGCCCAGCCCATAACGTGACTCCTCTTCTCCCGAAGGCACATATTCACTCGACCCCAGCACCGTGGTATCTCAGCGCAGCGGCTGCTTTTCTGAAATAAGGAAATAACTTTGCCCTCCCTTTAGCCGCTGTGGAACTGAGGCACGAGAAGCCAAATAGCTTGCCCAAGGCTGTGTACAAGCAGGGCGGGAATATAGCAAGAGTCTGGCGAATTCTCCTCTCCTGGCCTGGACCACAGGCTCTCGTGGTGTGACCTGTGATTAACAGAAAGGGTCTGTCCCCGCTCGCTAGTGCACGAGGGATGTGGTATCGTTCCCAGCTATCCTGTATTTGCTCTCCGAGTCGCTCAAGAGCCGGTTGTTCATTTGGTGCGTTAGCCAAGGTGGGACACGCTTTGCCCAGCCTTCAGGAAAGGTCTTCCTGTTTCTCTGGAAGATCCTTTATCTGTGGTTTATATAAAAGCATTGTGTGCACTTGTGTTTATGAATCACTGTTATGACACATGAGTGTTATGACTCACATCTTTTGGCTCGCATGGTTTGAAAGAAATAGCAAGACCAATACACCATGTTCTAAGTAGCTAGATGCCAAGTTTTACACCCTCTCTACACCTCTCTGGCTGTCCTAGGAATCCGTTGATTTCTCAACGTGATGACAGTGCAGTTCTATTCTTTGTGGGATGCTGAATGTAAGATCATTTGGACGTGGAAAGCAAACTGTATGTTTTGGCTGCTTTGGGTCATGCAACAATTTGTTCTATTTTGCAATAGCAATAAAGATGAAATTGCAAAGCAGGTGAGACCTTTGCCTGGAGATAGGGCTTGAAATTATGTTTTCCAATATGGAAACCATTATTTCTTTCTCTCCTGCTTTTGCCTTTCTTTCACCCCAAAGGCAAGAGAGGTTTTGTTGACGTTCACTAAATTAATGTGGCCTACTATGTTAGTTTGAAGTTGCTGCCATGAAGGTTAGAACATGAAAACGTATGCTTATTATGGGAGTGACCCTGAGCTGCCTACTGAGGGTAGTAGTTGCCTGCCATGTTCGCATGAAAGTGTGTTTGAAAGTCATTTTCAGTATAGATACATGACATTGTGTAGAAGGATCTCTGCTGAAAATGGACACAGCGTGGACTCAATTCTCCCTCATATAACTCGAAGCGTAATTTAACAATGATTGCTGGGTTTTAATGTGGCTGGGTCCAGTTTAGTTTCATTTATACAGACCAGATGAAACCAGGTTATCATCCACTTCAGGCATATCTCTTATTAAATCAGTAGTATTGGCTGAATGGATAGGGTCACGTTAATTCGTCTAGAGCTAGAGGGAAGTTCAAAGCTGTGAAGAAATTGGCTGTTGGGGCGCATCTGATAACAGGCAAAGGACTTGCAAATGACATTTGTAACAGCTGATTTTCAGCAATTTCTGCAGAACTGGATGGGAGACTTAAAATAGGAATTAGGCTGTCGGATAGCTATAGGTAACCCTGTTATCAAGATAGCATTAAAAAGAGCAAATGTATATGGAAGATACGATATACAAACAAAACTAAAGAGTTTGGGATTTGCAGTGGAACCTGTGAAATCATGTCTTAAAATGACACTGTTGAACTTCATTTGTTCTTTATAAATCAAGTAGGTTATTTTCAGCACACCCTTTGTGAATATTTGGAAGAAAAAGCTCATTTTATTTCTCTGTTGGTCAGTATTTTGCATGTAATAATATCCACTACAGTTACTCTTCCTTAAATAATATAGAATAGGGTTTATATGATTAAAAAACTGAAGGACAGGTCTCCAATGTTCTTGAAAACCAGACATTTTTCAGGTTATGCCCCTTTAAAATATTACTACCCCTGCCTATAGCAGTGATTCTGCCATCGTTTAGGTCGAAATAAACTACTTAACGCTCTTTGCTGATGTGCCAAATTGTTAGAACAAAACGCAGCTTTATAATTTTTGCAGAATAGCAGATGTTGCTGAAGGTGAGAGGCAGACCGCTGGTTCAGTTTGGCCTCGTAGCTGGTCAGGTGGCACAGAGTTTGGGGTTAACCACAGCGTTTGGTGCCATGTGCCCGGCTGGTTTTTTGGGATGCAAGGGAGGGAGCTGCAGGTACTCTGTGTACGCATGCACTCGAGGGAGCTTTAGAGGAGTATAGAGGCATAATGGATAGAGCAAGGTTGGCTTTTTTTTTTTTGAGGGTCTAGGGCATGCCTGTCAGATTTCCTTAGGAGAGGAGGCTTTGATAGGCTTGTGGAAAAACTCTGTAAATGTTGGGTTTTTTTTAAAAAAAAAAAAGAAAAAATCAAGGTCATTATGCGTGTGTGTATGTGAATTATTTTTAGCACGAACATCTGAAGGAAGGGAGAAATGCAGGAAATACTATATACACACAGAGCATCAGTAAACAGTGCACCCTTTATATAGGGTTCATCCATAGCTCTGTACTTGGCATTGGTATCCTTGTAACTAGAGTGGTACTCCAGCTGAATTACGGGATCTTCAGAGGAAAGATTGTGGTTGTGATTTTCATATAAAGGAGAAGTGCTGCAAAGAGCCATAAAGTAATTAGGAAGCTGGAGGACTCCCCTGAAGGGAATGTTACTGCATTGAATGGCTCATTTCACCTATAATTAAAATTGCAAAAATGTTGCCAAACAGTTAGATGTAAAGATGGCATAAGGAGAGAATTTACACTTGGTATGAAAACACTGCATTATAACTTTTAGTGAAAAGGATTCACGTAAAGGAAACTTAACGTTGTGTATCAGGAAGAACTGGGTTAAAGAGACGAGTGACTTGTAAAGAAATTGTGTGTGGTATTACCCAGTTATTTTTGAAGCTTAACCAAGGAGGCTGAGCAAAACAGTTACTTTAGTTGGTCTTTGAATGAGGAGTTACTGGGTCATCTGTTAAAAGGGTGAAACTTCTGTCCTGTCTAGAAGGATTCAGCATGTTGCAAAGTGTATTTAAAAAAAAATTTATACTTCTGTTTAATAGCTGGGCCTGACTGGATAGGGCATAATTTGTTTTTGAGGAATGACAAACCTTGAACTGCCAATATTTGCTTTCCAACCCTTGTTTTTAGTTATTAAAATAATACTATATAATGATGGTTTTTTCCCTCCCTATTACTTCTGACAAGGTTTTAGACCTGTTGGTGCAAGAACCCATTTGAGACCTGTGGAGGTCTGTTTATTTTTTATTATTTTTTTAAAGCAAGCTTTATCAAAAGCAGTGGGGCATGTTCACATGTTTCATTATCAGAAATGGGTTGAGGCAAATACCACCATCAACCACAGGCAATCTGGCTCTGTGTTGGGTTGTGCTTCACAGTTCTAGAACCATCCCTGCATTTAATTTAAGAGCTTTCCATGAAATCCTGGTGGTTGTGAGAATACTTTGCTTACTGATCTTAGATGTGCTGATGTTAACACCTAAACAATACTGCTAGATTACCAATGAAGCTGAAATGATAAATACTAGTTTTTTTAAAGGATAGGTGCTGGACTATGTTTTGAGTATTTAATATTAATATTAACTACCTGAAGAAATGTTTGAGCTGGCTTAAGTATTAGGCCAGCTAAAGTAGGAGCTCTTATAATGAGGTGTCTGCCTTCAGAAAACATTGCTGGGTGGAAAAATAATCTTAACTGTTCACCATTGTGCAGTATTTTTAGGGAAGATCTGGCAAATATTATGGAAGAAACTTGAGTAAACTTGTGTTTTTAGCATCACTTATGCCCCATTTTTCCTTCTTGGGAAAGTCAAGTCCATCATCTGTTTTTGTGCTTGCTTTGGTTTGGTGGTTTTTTTTTTTTTTTCCCCTCTATCTGCTTTGTTTCTGCAGCTGCAGTTTTGATGTTGCTTTATGCCCAGTGGCAATCTCATGCTGTTTTTGCCACGGGACAGTGCCTTGGTCAGTTCTGCTTGTGATGCCATGTTGTGAACCGCATCAGATTGCTGAGCAACTGCAAAGAAAACTTACTTTGCCATGTAATTTTTTTAGGCAGATCAGTTCTCTCTGATTTGCTGCACAGCTGACAGCTGGGTCTCGTGATATAGTATCTCAAATCAGTGTAGCTGCTGCATGGTTCAGATACTTTGTAATGACAAGCCATAAGCTCACCTGGAAATATGGACAGGTAATTTAGAGCTGACTCTTCATAGACCTACAGCAAATGCTTTGCTCGTAGTCTGGCAATCTCTAGACTAGATGTTCAAACCCACCATATTAAGAGCAGTGTTCTCTATATTAAATATGTAAACATAAGAGGTGATGGGGTAATTGTCAACACTGTACTTGCTCTTGATTGTACTAAAGCTTCCAAACGCTTTCAAAATTATGTGTAAGCAGCTGCTTAAGGAACAACCTGCTGTGGCGCAGTGTAAGGAGTTTTTATTCTGTGGCTAGGAGCCTTTTGTGGCAGATGAATACATTGAACGCCTGGCATGGAGAACACCTGGAGGAGGTTCCAGAGGTGGAGAAGCTTTTGACCCGAAAAGGTAAAATAAAATTGCATAATGGTCAAAGTGAATGTATCTCTAATTGTACTGTTTTATTACACGTATAACAAAGAGCTTGTATGTAGTGTTGGTGTGCACCCAAGGAGGTTTTCATTTGGGAGAATTGCTAGAATTTGTGACCATGAGCCAATTATTTAGAACCAATTATTCAGTAACAAGAGTAGGGAAAAGTCACTTTCTGATTTAGACCTTTTGAATGAAAGAGAATTGATGTTGTTTGTACGTGTCAGACATGAATGTTCCAAAGCACTAGAGTTTCTGGATTAAAGCATAATATGAGGCTTCACTGCTATGATAGTTAAGTCAATTTAATGAGTTTCTTGTTAGTTTAGCTCCCTGAGCTGGCTGCTTGTAAGACCCAGTAGCCCTGGTGCAAATAAAAGGCACAAACAGGTAGGATGGGAAGAAGGTCAGGAACATGGCAATGTTGACTTAGATTGTTTTAAACTGAATTCATGTGAATTTGTATAGTCTGAATCAAATGAACAGCTCGGTGCTGCTGCATGGAGATGGGCTTGTGCCCCTATTGTGGTTTAACCTCAGCCGGCAACTAAGCCCCATGCAGCCACTTGCTCGCTCCCCCCGGTGGGATGGGGGAGAATTGGAAGAGTAAAGGTGAGAAAACTCGTGGGTTGAGATAAAGACAGTTTAATAGGTAAAGCAAAAGCCGCGCACCCAAGCAAAGCAAAACAAGGAATACATTCACTCCTCCCCATGGGCAGGCAGGTGCTCAGCAATCTCCAGGAAAGCAGGGCTCCATCACACCTAACAGTGACTTGGGAAGACAAACGCCATCACTCCAAACGTCCCCCCCTTCCTTCTTCTTCCTCCAGCTTTATGTACTGAGCATGATGCCATACGGTGTGGGACACCCCTTGGGTCAGTGGGGGTCAGCTGTCCTGGCTGGGTCCCCTCCCAGCTTCTTGTGCCCCCCAGCCTGCTCACTGCTGGGGTGGGGTGAGGAGCAGAAAAGGCCTTGACCCTGTGTGAGCACTGCTCAGCAGTGACCAAAACATCCCTGTGTTACCAACACTGTTTCCAGCACAAATCCAAAACATAGCCCCATGCTAGCTACTAAGAAGAAAATTAACTCTACCCCAGCCAAAACCAGCACAAGCCCCTCTTCCTTGCTCTTAGCTGCACACTGCGATGGGTCATCTTGAGGTAGCTCTGGGCATGTGATCTCATGATAAGCTAATCTAACTCACTGAGATGTCAGAAAACTAACCTGATAAGAAAAATAAATCAACTTTTTTTTCTAGTCGGGTTAGCAATTTTGGGCGACTGGAAGAGCCTGGGAGCAGGTGCAGAGGGAGGAGGTTGTATGGCTGTGAGTGGGTGGTGAGAGGGAATGTGGGTGTGGAAAGGAGCAAGGCTAGGGTAGGGGAAGTGGGGAAGGAGGAGGCAGTGCAGCACCTTCTCTTGTTTGTGGTGAGCAGGCTTGGCTCTGCTGAGAAACCTCACCCTAAGCAGCCAGCTCGCTGGTTACTGGGCCAGCACTGGGCGGTGCATTGCTAACTCAGATGCAAAATTTTATACAGCAGTGTTCAACATCTAAGCTTCTGTACTCCAAACCGCTGGACCTTGTTTTGTTTTGAAAAGAGTGACTGTTTCAAATATGCTACTTTTTAGGTTTGGTACCAGTATTCGTATTCTTTCTGGAGATGTAATTAACTTAAGTGTTTTCATTTTTCACATGATTATAACTTGGGAGATGAGCTTGACCTTCTTCCTGTTAGGGTTATTGGAACGCTGTTGAGCTAGCGGGCTCAACAAAAAGTTTAGCTACCTGAATGTTAATTTAGATTATGGTGATACGAATTCAAAAGTGCAATAGCTGTTCCTTAGTGACTTCTCGCCTACAGGGTCTTATTCCAGGTTGAGATTGTTTGTAGTAATGTGAGCTAGCACTCTTAAGAAGTTTAGGAATTACTAACTTCATAGACAAGCTGTTGTTATTGAAAAGCAGATACAAAAAGCTTCATTAGCATGGTCAAAGGATGTTCCTTCTGGAGCAGTCTGGTTCTTTGGAGGCTATGAGAAGAGGAAGGATATTGTTGGAGTTCTAGCAAGATGCTTGAACCCTTGACGTTCAGTCTGGGGCCTGTATTCTATGCAGAGTTGACATGTGAGTTAAGCAGGAAGAAGCCTGGCAATACACAGCATTGCTTCCTGTAGCTCTTTCCCCACAGTTGTGCCTAGTATATACTTTAGGCTAGTTAATGATTTGTACCAATACCAACTCAGTTTAACCCATCTTCCTCATTTGTGCTGGTTTGCTTGTGTTAACTTCTGTGAAGTGCTTTCATATTTTTCAGGACAAGTGGGAGAATCCTGCAACAATAAATATTTTCCTTGTGGGATCTTATAGTATTGGGCAGGGAGCCAAAATTAATATCAAAGAGAAACAGACCTTTTGGTGTATGGGGTTTTTTTCTCTTCTATTTTTAGAAGATGATGCTTTTGTTTGGTAGAAAGAATGTTGGATTCTTTATTTCTATTCTGAGAAACCTGACCAGCAGCTACCTCTTCTACTTAAGCATTCTTTCCTCTCTCACTGTGTTGAATAATTTTGCTGAATAAATGCTGAGTTGGCACAATTAAAAAACAAACCCTAAACTGAACTGAATCAGCTTGTTAAAATGAATAGAAACTATCTGCACTTCTCTAGGCTTTTGTTTGAAAATATGCTTTGTGTCACTATTTTTTTAATTTTATTTTAAAAATACTATTGTAAACTTCTCTGTTCCTTGTGGCTTTCTGTGGAATCTAATGTAACATGCTTATTCTTGGGCTTCTGGCAAGCAGAAAGTAGAGGAAAGAAGTCATAAACATCTGTCCCAGTCCAGTTTTCTTTAATAAGTTATGCCTTTAAGTCACTTACTGTTGTAAAGATATCACTTGAAATAGGTTTTTCACCAATAAGTGAGAAAAAAGACAGTTTACATGCCCTAAGCAGCAGGGTAAAAGCCAGTCATTTTAGCAGCAGAAAGTTAAAACTGAAAATTCAGTGACCCTCCATACACCTAAAGAGAATCACAGTAGTATTATTAAGGTGTTGCTCAGAGAAAGCTCTAGATGTTGGCCAAGAGAGGCACTGTAGTTGTTACGGGGAAGGAGTCGTGTCAGGGTAGAATATTGTGTTCTACTTTTCCTTTCTGGTTGCTGAGAGTCTCTAGCCTCTGCATGGGGAGCCAGGAGAGGAAGAGCATGCTCATTCTGCCTTTCAGCAGCGCTGCAGGTTGGAAGGGCTTCACATTCACAGTATACCTTCAGAACAGAGTATATGTGAAAACGCCAATTCCTGAGTAGTCTAGAAATAGCTCACTCGAAGAGATACCCATTTCATTTCCTCTTCTGCTTTGACATTAAACCTGGACAGCAGAGTTCTCAAATCTTTCATATGTTTTCAGTTATTAGCATGAGTTTTATGGCTATGAAGGATCTGGGAATAATCCATTCCCTGAGCAGCAGTGACTGGGATGTTTAGAAACGTATAAGCTGAAAAGGTGGAATGGGACAGAATGGACAAAAACAGGAATGAAAAAGAGAGAGACATTGAGAATGGAATGAAAAAGAATAGAGGAAACTTAAGAATGCATGCAGATGTACTGTGTTTGGGAAGAGTAAAATGTGAATCTAAAAGAAAATTCAAAGTGATGGGAAAGGGCAGAAAAAACCCTTAAAATGGTATATCTTATAGGAAGAAAAGAAGTAAAGTCAGGAAGCAACATGGTTATAACCAAAACAACATTATGAGACTGTATGATTGTATTCATTGCCTATTAATAGGATGCTGATTTACAAGTTTACAGTAATATGTACACTAGAAAATATTTCCCTGTTATAGCTCTTACATTGAAGGGATGTAGTGGCCTAAGCTCTCTTTGTCCTTATGAGACTTATTTAGGGAAGATGGGCATATAGGGATTTTTGTACCTGTGGCAGAGACATGTTCTTGAGTGGTTGGTATTTAGGTACTCCCCTCTCCCCGGCCTACCTTTTATGTGATCACATAGTTTTCAGGTAGGCATACAGTTCTACACAGCTAGGGCGATGTAGTTTAAAACAAAACAGCATTTGTAAGTTAGACATGATATCAGTCTTGTAGGGAAGCTCTTTTCTTTGAGGTTTGTTAAGCTCTCTGCAGAAGACAATGTCTTTCAAATTAAAGCCTGCTTTCCTGTATTTTATTTTAAATCAGATTATTGGAAGAATTTGTCAATCATATCCAAGAGTTACAGGTAATGGATGAAAGGATTCAGAGAAAGGTGGAGAAACTAGAACAGCAGTGCCAGAAGGAAGCAAAGGAATTTGCCAAGAAAGTACAAGAGCTGCAGAAAAGCAACCAGGTAAAATCTAAAGCGTATAGTCAGTGCTAAGCTGTGCAAGTTTTAAAAGCATCACATGCTCTATTAACATTTCTTGGTACAGCGTGCTACTGTTTGAGGTAAGAATAAAGAGGGTTTGATGGAAAACAATTTCCCCTGTCAAAGGGGGCTTATCTGCATGTTCCATTAATGAGTGGTAGCTATTCTGAAAGTAGCGAGTCTTCACAATAGTTTAAAGGAAGACACTAAACTTTAAGCAGTGGTGTGTACTTAATTAGTGGTTCTGAGTAGTTCTGTAGTTCTGAGATACAGCACCTGGAAAGTTGATGCCTGCATTCACTATGCTTCTTGCTGAAGTAAATCTAGTGTTTCCTAAAGTACAGTAAATGGAAATCATGAGTTTTGTGTCCGTGTCTGTGTTCTCCCAGGTTGCCTTCCAACATTTCCAAGAACTAGATGAGCACATCAGCTATGTAGCAACTAAGGTCTGTCACCTTGGCGACCAACTGGAGGGGGTAAACACGCCACGGCAACGGGCTGTGGAGGCTCAGAAGCTGATGAAATACTTTAATGAGTTTCTGGATGGAGAGCTGAAGTCTGATGTTTTTACAAACTCTGAAAAGGTAAGAGCTGTCAGCGGGATGAAAGCAGTTCAAAGCAATAAGCAGTACTGCCCTAATTACAAGCTGCTACCATGACTTACCATGGTCAGACTTCAAACCAGTGAGTGACTGACTTGTTAAAGTTTCATTGTTCTGAAATGTAAATTAACAACACTAGGCTGCAGATTGCTGATAAAGCATTTGTATTCAGTGATGCTTAATGTGGCAATGTTGGCATTTTTCATTTTATGAAATTATCAGAGATTTGAGAAATGCTGGGAGGGCAACTTTAGAGTGCATACAATATCTGCTTTTTTCCTTTGAACCCCTTGCCTCAGATCCACCCTGTAATGCAGAACGTTTCTGAATGCAACTTCTTTGTGAAACTTTACTCTGTTGGGTCAGTCCACTGGCCTTGGATACCTTTTTGTCACAGCATGCCTTTGGGCTTTGTATAGTCCTGTGGTTATGTCTCCACCCTCTGAATTTAGAGGAACCGGGAGGGAGAACTTCAAAGAATGTTAAAGCATTTTGTTGTTCTTATGCTTCAAGAGTATGTTCATGAAGCAAATATAATCTGAATGGTGTGGCTAATAGAAATAAACTGAAGGGAAAGTGTCCAGCTGTCAGCAAAAGAGCACATACTAGATTTCCCTATGCAGTTTGAAAGATAAATAAAGTTGTTGGTTTGGGGGGTTTTTCTGAGGTGTGTCCTGAAGAATCTTCCTGCTCGCCTTAAATTCTGTGCAGTGGTATGATTGTAGTCAGGAAAAAATTACAGTATGGGAACAGCAAAAACTTGGTTTGCACATTCAGCAAAAAATATGTGCTTGAAATGCAACTCAGAAAGGACCCGAGAATAGGTTAATAGTCATCCCCTCTCTACTGAGCTGAAGGTATCTCTCAGGGAAATGAAAAACTAATCATTTCATATAGTTGTATTCCCAAGAAGTCAGTTGCATAGTGACTTTCAGTTCATGGTCTGTGGGTATATGGTAATTACCAGTTGATAGATTGCCCTAATCAAAGAGGGAGCACATAAAAACTTCTCTGACTTCCTAGGAAAACAGAAACGTTTCAACATAACAGAAGTTCTTCTATGGACAGCCTTTTCTAGATCTGCATAAGTCTCCCCCCCCCGCCCCCAAGTAGAAATAAAACATGCCTTTTGGAAATATTTAATGGCAACATGGTAAATAACAACACATAAGTTAGAGAATTATGTGTTGTCTGCTGAAGAGTCTCATATATAAGTAAAGTGAAAGCTGAATTCTAACTTAAAGTTTTGTAACATTTTCTGTTGGAGGATCTGAAAAAAATGGTAGATAAAAGATAAATAGGGTAACCCTGGAAATTGGTAAACAAATTAATCTTTATACAGCCTGAAGAATAATAAAATATTCAGCAAATCTGGAGGGAGACGAATGTAGTAAAGGCCAGAAGTCTTGTGCCAGTCTGCATAGGAAGTGTGTGGGAACACAAACAAGATTTTCTGGATACAAGTTATCTTAGTAAGACTAATTTCAGTCAAGGTGGGTTAGTACTGTTCTGTAACTTTTTGCTTCCTAATTTAAATAGTAAGTAGAAGTAGTGTTTATAAAAGAACCTGCCTAGACATGTGCTATCATATATTAATGCATCTTTGAACTAAAAATAGTTTTAAAGTGTGAGATAGTAACAAATAGTCTTAAACATTAATCCTTAATGCCTTGTCAGTGTCTTCTGATCTTTGAAGTGATGTGGTTTTTAGATAGTGTTTTGGAGGATGTTATGATTTTTTTGTACTATGCCATTCCTCACAAGTGTGGGGTTTTTCTTTGAGACACTGAGAGCAGGGGATACTGAGAAAGGAAAGGCAAGAAAAGAATTATAATGTAGTTATTTCCTAGGGAATTCATATTTTTCTCAGTAGTGTCAGTTCTTAAAATCTGTTTGATTCTTTTTTTCCCCCTACACTCAACTTGTTGCTTCCCACATTACTTTTTCCTAGCCGTACTGAGCAATTTCTAACTTATCGTCTCTGTGAAGGTTTTTCCTTGCTGTCTTGTCCCATGTTATGTATTGTGTGTCTTCATCCTCTGAATCCTTATAATTTCCCTTGCACTGCCAGCTAACCAGTCCCTCTACTATACTGAAGAGCCTTGAAGTGGGCAAATCACTCCAGTTAAAACAATTAAACTATCTAAATGATCTAGCAGCTCACTTGTTTATCATGCAATAGCATTGTCCTGTGTTTAATGTGTTTACTATTATTCTTACATCCTTTTCTTCATTTATGGTCTGTACTCAACATTATTCCATTATGCCTTTTAACTTGTTCATAAAAATATTTTGTGTTAAAATTCTCTCTTGCCATGATTTGTCCATGATTTTTCAGATTTTTTCTAGGTTTTTTACTAGTTTTTCTTTGTTTTCTAGTTATAGCCTTTAAGTTGTATTTTACAGAATCTATATTTATTTTGATTTAATAGTTTACAGAAGCCTGATTTAATTAAAAATTAAATATGTCCAGATTTAAGCAGAAACCATGGAGAATTGATTTGTCATGGCTTCTGTTGTGCATAAGAAAAGGCCCTGAATTCAATAAAATCTAAGTTAGTTAACAGCTATTGTGTGAAGAGGAGACAAAGAAAATGTTGCATTTGTGGGGTGTTTTGTTCTAATTTTTTTTTTGTAACATCCGTGAATAACTGTTAATATATGGGCTATTCTAATGACATCAGTATTGATCACAATTGTTAGTTAGGTATTAAGGTTGCTGTAAGCTAATAGAAATAACTGCTGTTTCATTGGATTTATTTGAGGAGTGTAGCTGCTTTTGACTTAAGACGCTATTGTAAGCTGACAGTTCAAAACATAAGCTGCTCTTCATAAGCAGAATGGATATACTTTATGAGCGCCCCTATTTTTGCTGAACAACAAACCTAGCGTGATGCCTGTGCACTGTATTCTTACCTGTGTGTCTTGTTCTATTCTTGAAAAGTTTTAATCCCAACCTGCTCTAAGTGGTGGAAGAATAGGATTTCATTACTTCCTTTCCTCTCACTCCAGTTCCCTGGAACATGACTAACGGGAAGAACAAGATAAACTGCATGTTCTCCATGTTCTCTGCTGTCTTAACTTCTAAAGATTTTGCTTGAATGTAGTAGCTGGAGCTTTCGTTGCCCCCTTCGAGGTGCCTTCCAGTCACCAAGACAGCATAATAAAGCCTGTAAAACCATCCCAGAGCTGTGTCCCGTTTGGGCCAGTCAACACTGTGTGCTTAAATCCCCCAACTTCAGTTGCAACCAGCTGCGTTCCCCACATTTTCAAATTAGCGTTTTCTATAGTTTTAGTCAGCCTAGTGAAACAGTCACTAAGCGCTAGCTAGGTACACTTCCCATGCTGATTGATCTTCGAAGAATAAATGATAAAATGTTTTGCTGTCCAGGACAGAGTAGAAATTTGCATGCTGCTATTCGTATTTTGTAGATGCACGATTAACTAACTTTCATCTCGACCTTTGCTTTGGACTCAGAATTTATAATTTCTAATACAGCTGCCATTTCTCCTTCTTTGGGAGAATGTGAGGTACTCTATGCTCTGCTTTGATCCTTGTTCCCCTTCCTCCCCTCTCCATGCTGAGCATTGTCATGGCTTTTTTGGATACAGCTATACAGCTGACTTCATCAATTGCAAAGAATTCCCCAGTGCTTTTCCTGACATGTCTGAAAGGGTTGCTCACCATTTAACTTCTGAGTTCAACAGAGATCTCTTCTGGCTGGGTGTTACTCAGTAAGACTTTGATCCTAATCCTGTGTAAAGTATAATGTTGCAGCTCAGCCAGCTCTGTGTTACAGCTATATATTTTATTCCCAAATGGAAGGGTGCAAATTTTCATGAGATTGCTCTAGCCACATTCTGATCTAGTCAGTCCTGAGGAATCTTTGGTCCGCAAGCTGTATAGCTATGTTGGCATAGTGCAGTGATGAGCTATTTGTCCACGTAGCTGAGACACCGAGACAGGCATGCCCATGTGAACATATAATAAAAGACTTTTTATCATGATTTGACCTATATAATTTTATGTTAAAACCCCCCAAACCTTCAGCATCATAAAAGTACATACAGGAACTTTTAAGGGGGTCTTCTCTTCCATAGGTATATCAACTCAACCAGCTTTAGAAGTAGGAACTACATGTATGAAAATTGGACAGGGAGGGGGAGGAAAGGAATAGCCTACAATCAGACCTTCTTTAATAATTCTGTCATTTTTTACTCTTAACAGATTAAAGAGGCAGCTGATATTATTCAGAAACTGCATTTGATTGCACAGGAACTGCCTTTTGACAGGTAAAATTCTATCTGAACATCTTATTAAAAAAAAAAAATCTTCACATAGCTCTAATTTTCTGATGCTTCCCTTGTCTATTTTTTTGGTGCTTTCCTTAGTGATTCATGTAGCTTTTGAGATGGATTGTGTGCTTATTTCTCTCTCCTCTATTCTCGAATTTGTGTTCACACACTCATGTTGTAGGATCATCTTTACATACACATCCTAAACTGCTTAACAGACTTTTAATGGGATAATTTTGCTGTGCTGACTTAATGCTAGATTCGAATTAGATGCGTGTAGGTTTTTACGGATATAAAGTGTGTAACTTTACTGTCGTCTTTGTGTTACATGTTTTCATTTTTAAGTAGAGTGCCTGTTACTCATGGTCTAGGATGTCTGTGATTTCTCTTGTAATGTGGATTTGAATTTAATCATGGTATTTTTGTTGTTAACAGATTTTCTGAAGTAAAATCAAAGATAGCAAGTAAGTTGTCTATCTAGTCCAATCCATATTCCTGTATTTGAATTGTTAAAGATGATTAAAGAAGTATGCAGTACTGTCAGTATTACAGTTTTTGTCAGTGCTCGTATTACATAGCCTGATGGATTTTTGTTGTTATCCCCTTTCCTCTCCAGGTAAGTACCACGATTTAGAGTGCCAGCTAATTCAAGAGTTTACCAGTGCACAGCGTAGAGGCGAAATCTCCAGAATGAGAGAAGTAGCAGCAGTTTTACTTCATTTTAAGGTAAAAACTGACAGTTTTAATTTAAATACATAAATAAAACAACCCACAATACAGTAAGTGCCTGTTTTAAGTGAACGTATTTGCATGGGCACAACCACCATATCAAATAATACATATAACTTTAAAAATACTGAGATGTTCCATCCAAAATCAAATGCAGGGGAATAAAAGAGGCAGATGATGGGGGATTGGAGGCAGTGTCAGTAGAGATCATTCTAAGATAATCTTTTCTTGTATGTCTGTAAACTGACTTCCGTGCCTGAGAAAGTGTTGAAACCGGTGGTGTATATCCATGTAGAGTGGTGATAAGTGACGTTATGTTAGGTTTGTGACAAAAACGGGTTTGAAAGAGTCTACACTTTCAATGAATCTATTTTTTTGCAATAACTTTTTCCCAGGGGTTGTATTTCCTTGATTTCCTTCTGTACTGAAAGCATGGAGAACCTGCTTTAACATTGAGTTGTTTTGCTCCTTCCATAGGGCTATTCCCATTGTGTTGATGTGTACATAAAACAGTGTCAAGAGGTAAGGCATTTTGTTTTACATGTATCAGTTTGGGTGTTGATTTATTTAGTCCTATAGGTTGTTGTAAATGTATTATGAAATGTGCTTCTAAAACCCTAGGGTGCATTCCTGAGGAATGACGTCTTTGAAGATGCAGCCATTCTCTGCCAGCGAGTGAACAAGCAAGTTGGAGAAGTCTTTAGCAATCCAGAGACTGTGCTAGCCAAACTCATTCAAAATATCTTTGAAGTTAAACTTCAGGTATTTCAGATTTTAACATGCAGAAGTTCATTGAGGAAACTTTTCATCCAAAAATACTGTATCTAGTAGTAACAATTAAGTATTTGTAATCTTGTATAAGGATGTAGAATCACAGCTGATTGCTCTGTAACAATTCAGACAGATAATCAAGCCTATATCAAATAGAGCTGCTTGTACTCTGAATACAGTGCAACTGGAAATACTCAATGTGTAAAATTATAAGGGAATCGGTGTGTTCATTAACTAACTCACAAGATGTCATACATGTATTTGATTTTTTTCTGTATGCCCCCTACCAAGAATATGTCACAAAAAGAAGTGTCGCATTTAATAAATATCTTTAATCTGTTCATTCTTGGAATTGGGTTTCATGTGTGAGGTTAGCATTGAATAAGTGAAAATAACTTATGTTGTGAATACTGTCTTGCAGCTAATGCAGTATTTATATGAAAGTCTATAATAGTTGAAAATACTCAGTTTTCCATCCTGCAAATACAGTCACTTAAGTGTGTAAAGTCAACAACATGACTGTGCATTGCAAAAATCAATTTCCCTGTAGGTGGTGTTCTCCTTACAGTGTAGAGATTGAGCTTGTCTTTGAACCCCAAATTTGTGTGTCAGTTTTGACTTACTATTTTATGGTAATAATATTTTTATCCAAGTATTCAGTGACAAGAAGGCTCCAAGCTTGTATCTGCTTTGTGTATGTATTATGATAAGCAAATATATAAGCATCTCCTTTGCTTACTGTCAGCTGCAGAAATACTCCTAGGCCTCCGGTGCGTTTGATTCTTAAAAAGAGGGGATTTTGTGTTTGTTGGTCAAGCACGTTTTCAAAGCAGTCTGTCTTTTGTCTTTGCTTCACACACTACTGCTTTGTATTAATAAATGATTTCCCTCTAAAAGTTGCATTTAACTGTAGCTGTAGATAATGCAGCATCTGTAAATTAGAGATTTAAAAACAAGAATATATGAATTACCTTAAGTAAGACATATACTTTACAGGAAACTATGTACAGCCTAGCAGGTAGTGAGTAGGACCTGTGGCTGATAGTTATCCTTCTAACACATGTACCCAAATTTTACAGAGTTACGTAAAGGACCAGTTAGAAGAACACAGGAAATCAGATGCAGAACAGTATCTTAAGAATCTCTATGATCTGTATACCAGGTATTTATATATTGATGATGAAATTATTGTTGTAGATACTCTCTTGTAATAGACTGATTTATTATCAAGATGTAGGAAGAGAAGCCAAAAATGTTAAATTCTTGTAAAAATTGAAATATTTTTATGGCCATTAACCTTTACAATGATTGCTTTCCTAAAGAAAATTTAAAATTGCCATGATTATTTTTAAAGGAAAGTATTTAGTATAGTCATCTTTGAGAGTAATTTTAAAACTGTGCAAAAGCCAGTCCTCTGCATCTCACTGGTGACTTATTTGATTGCAGTTGTACTGTATGTAATTAAACATGAATTATGCGAAATTCTTTACTTAAATGTAAAGCTGCTAGAAGTCTTAATCGCAATCAGGATTCTGTTGTGCTATGTACTTTACAAACATGTAATGCTGTAGTTCATACAAATTCAGCCTTTTCCTCCCCTCCTGTTCTTTGTTTCTTTTGCATAAAGAACTACTAATCTGTCAAGCAAATTGATGGAATTTAACTTGGGTACTGATAAGCAGACTTTCTTGTCTAAGCTTATCAAATCCATTTTCATTTCCTACTTGGAGAATTACATTGAGGTGGAAATCGGTTATTTGAAAAGTAGGAGTGCTATGATTCTGCAACGCTATTATGATTCCAAAAACCACCAGAAGAGGTCCATTGGCACTGGAGGGTAAGTTTCTTCTGTGAAGTTTTGTAGTTTCAAAATGGAAGGGAGGCGGTAAGGGGAGAAACGGCATTTGCTGTGTCAGATATACAGTGATGAACTGCAAAAGAGCAGGCTTCTGAAATGACTTACAGCTTTTTATAATTTGCTCTCACTTTCTGTTAACTTCTGCTACAAAGTGTATTGCTCTCGGTACGTGTGAAAGGTGATGCATGGTATTTATACGCTCATGGGAAATGAAAAATACCAGTTAAACCTATGTTTCAACTTAGGATCCAGATCCACAAAAGGACTGAAGCAAAATTAAGGTACCTAAAGCATGTGTATGTGTGTATCTAAAAGCATACATTTTTTTTCACCTGCCCAGGTCTTGTGGTCCCCTCCCAAGACCTAGGAAGGGGAAAAGACCATAGCAATGTCAGTGAGAAAGCTCTTAATGAGCCCAGAAGATGCAATGGACTTAGAGAAAGGTAAAACAAGACTTCATTATCCTCAAGGTAGAGAGACTCTAATAAAGGAGTAGTGAGAAGTGGGAAAGGAAGAATTAAAACTTGTGTGAAGCAGAGGTGATAAGACTACTGCACCTTTCAAAGAGCTACTGGGTTCAGTGTGTCAGAAATGAAAAGTGATTTGGAGAGAACAGCAGCAGCAAAGTAATTAAATGAATTAAAAAACAAAGATGAAATTTAATTTTCTTGGGGAAAATTAAATTGATTGTAGTGACTGACTTTATGGGTTGTTTTATGCATGGAAATATGTTGGAGCATGCTTGACTAAATCAGGACTGCTGAGATAGCGGATGAGGATGAGAGGATTTGTGGGCATGGATGAGATAGAAAGCTCTCATTAGTGTTTTGAATATACAGTGGGACAGAATGTGTGGAGGCTAAACTTTGTCCACAGAGTATAAGTGCCGTAGGATTTGGTTGAAATTACTCTTATTCCACAATGGGGAATAGCTGGTCCCATGGTGTGAATGTGCCGTGGTAGAACACAGTTGACCATGGGATCAGAGGTGGTAGTTTTGCATTTACTGGCAAATTCTTTTAAGCTTGCAAAACTGTTTTAATGCTTGCATATCCTAAACTGTGTCTTGGGTTCTGGTTTTTAAGTTAACAACTAAAATATCCTAAATCATTGTTGAATTTGAGCATCAAAATTTCCATCCAGTGAAATCTTCTCTTGCTACATCTTTGTTCTAGTATTCAAGACCTCAAAGAGAGAATAAGGCAACGTACAAACTTACCGTTGGGGCCAAGTATTGACACGCACGGAGAAACTTTTCTGTCGCAAGAAGTGGTGGTTAACCTTTTGCAAGAAACTAAACAAGCTTTTGAAAGATGTCACAGGGTAAGTTTGCTTCCTGTGATCTCCATTAATGATCTAATTTTGTGCGTGAAATTAAGTCTTGAGGTTCAATTTTCAGTTGAAGTGTGATAGGAAGAAAGGAAGGACATTATTAAACAAATTAATTCTCTTTCATATTTTGCACTGAATTGGGGTCATGGTGGAGGCTAAGGGTTTGATTTTAAATGTGGATGTAGTTGTATATACTGTGTTTTAATACTGTCTACTTCTGAAACAAGTGGGGAGGGTTAAACCTATTGTCTGCATTGCTTTTCTTACTACATTAGACCCAGGACTTGAGAAGCCTTTAGTGTAATTTTTTTTTCCTGCTTTAAAAATACAGAGAGTAGTTCCACAGTTGTTTTCTTGTGTCATGTGCCATTTCTTCTAGCATTAGAAAATATCAAATAAACGTTGAGAAGAATAATCTTTAACATGGTTTACCTTGTTCTTTAAAAGCTTTAGTCTAACAAAAAAGAAGTGTTTTCCTTCTGATTAAATAGCTGGTTTTGCTGCCTGTCAATTACTGTTTGTCTGATACTTTAGTGTAAATTAAACCCTTGAAATTAACGCAAAGTTAAATGCTAGGGTTTTTTTATTAGCTAACTACGCTGATTTCTAACAAACTTTAATGCGTCTAACATTCTAAATTAGCTTAGTGCAAAAAACCTTAATACTTTAGATATTTAGAAGTTTTAATATTTTATAAACTTAGAGGGTCCAAAAATATAACAAAATACAGCTACAGCACTGTTACCTATACACACTGAGATGACCACCTTCCTAGTGGTGAAAGTCAGTGACTACAAGACAAGCAAGTAGATCATTATTTTTCTCAGTATGATAGTTGCTAGAAACAGTTGTTAAATTCATGATATAAACTAACTTTTTCCAGTTGTGCGCAGCTTTTTTTTTTTTTTTTCCCCCTCCTCCTTTCCTGTTGGGATCAGAATTTTTCATACTTGATCTGAAAACAATTGTATGTATTGGGGTAGAAACCAGTGCTAAATGGATCTTGGCATATAAGGAGATTTTTAGAATTACAGGTGTATAACTTCTCCATTATCGTACACGCTGCTAGGGTTTTGTTTTGTGGTCAGGACAAGTCACTATGCAACAGAGAAGTAAAATATGTCCTTGGCTAACTAATTGTAATATTCACATGACAGATGCATGCAGACATGCTGTGTGTCCCACCTGTGACTGCTTTAGGAAAAATAAGTTGGTAATTCTGAATGTAACTGTATATTGCAACATTTCAGTGTTTGGAAATCTCTGTAACGGTGTTTTGTTGTTGGGGGTTTTTGTTTTGGTTTTTTTTTTTGGGAATACAGCAGAAATCTTTGGGAGTGTTGTTAGGTAAATTAACTTGAATTGCAATAGTAATCTTTCTTACTCCTACCTTCATAAAGTCTTCACATAATTCCTTAAAAACCAAAGCCGTATTTCTTATGTGCAAAAGCCCTGTTGCATTTTTCTTTAGAAAGGGGATTTACTGACAGGTTGCTGTCCAAAATCCCATGTTGCTTACGGCTCGGGAAGGTACAGATGCTGTGTGTATACGTGGGCATTGCTTCACTTAATAAAAATTTTCATGCTCCCTTGACTCCAGCTGAACTGTGATAAATGTAGCTGAAGTTCAGTCTGTATTATTTTTCTGCAGTACTGTGGCAGTGATAAAAAACCAGCTGCGCTGGGTGAAACTGAAGGTCTAACCCGGTGTCCTGTCTTTGACTGTGGCCAGTGGCAGAAGCTTAGTAAAAAAGAAAAAAGGCAGGGCATGGATAGAGTCATCTTTTTTGTGTACGTTTTCCTGGCATCCAGCAGTATGCAGTTTAGGTAATTCCTGAGATTACATTTGGACAATTGTGTGTTAAGGACTAATTAATTAATATCTTCCTTTATTATTACTAGAAATGTTTATACTTTTGCTTTCTGTAGCATCCTTGTGGCGTGTTGGCTTCAGTTTGCTTGTTAATGCTGAAGGGTTTATTGATAGTAAAGGCTGTTCTGGAATAGTTCTCTGTATGGATACTTTTAATTTAGAATAAAATTCCAATTATTCTGGAATACTTGTTACATTTTAAGCTTATCCCCTACGCAATATTGGATAAACTTTCAAATGAATGTAGAACTGACCTTTAAGATAATTTTTTTTTTTTGTTTTTCTTTATAGCTCTCTGATCCATCTGACTTGCCGAAGAATGCTTTCAGAATTTTTTCTATGCTTGTAGAGTTCTTATGTACTGAACACATTGATTATGCATTAGAAACAGGCCTTGCTGGTGAGTGTAATGTTTTCTGAGCATTTCATCTCATCGGCCTTTTTGTGCAGATGATCTTTTCAGGTCCTTGCTGTGCCTTATTGATTGGCCTTGTTCAGAATATATTGGTTAAATGAAATTCATTTTGTGTATTTGGGAGTCAGCATTTAATGGCTTCTGAAGTGCGACTTCCATTTGAGGAATTGATGCACAGATGAAAATATGCTACTATCTTCAAAAACGTTTATGTTGCAGGAATTGGGACATCAGCACTCCCTACCTCTTTTAATTGTTCTCTGTGCCATAGTAGGAGAATAAAGTAAGGCTTAGTGTCTTATGTTTTATAAGAATTCCATGCTTGTTTCTATACCTATGCATTTTACGGAGTGACAGTAAATAAGAAAACTGCTTGTATTAAAGAAGTTAAAATCTTGACAGTGAGAACCTACCTTTCTACATGAAAGCAAAAAACTCATGTTCTGAAGAAATATTTAAATTGGGTGTTTCATTTTGCTTTTAGAAATTTTAAAAGCAAGATATTTCTATGCTTATGGTTATTACCTGATACAGCTATGAGAAGTATTCTATATATGGCACCATGGTAAATTTTTGAAACTCTAAGCCTATGATTTAAGCATTCATGGAAAAATTCTGCATATTTAAAAAGTCATCATGCTAATTATAAGAACTGTGTATCATTACAGTCCTAATGAAACCTTCTTTGCTTTAGGCATTCCCTCTTCTGATTCAAAGAATGCAAATCTTTATTTCTTGGATGTTGTCCACCAGGCCAATACTATTTTCCATTTATTTGACAAGCAGTTCAATGATCATCTGATGCCATTGATCAGGTACCTTATTTTGGTTAACATTTCCTTTGTTGAATGGTCATTTTTGGTGAGGAAAGCAATTTTTTCATTCTTTATCTCTGTTAAGAGGAGTTGATTGTTGGAGTGGTTCAGCTAGGTGTTGTGGGAAGATAAAATGCTGTAATGAGAGGGGGAAGAAGAGGAGGTAAAATGGATGCCTTGGAGAACTAATGGGAGAGAGGGAGTTCCAAGAGTATTGATAGGAAGGAGACAAAAGTTGCTCCTTAGAGACCCCACTGCTGCATTACAGGCCAGGACTACAGGGGGTTGGTGCCTGCAACTGAGGTCGAGCTGGCAATATCAGGGCTGCTGAGATTCCGGGGGTGCCTCACAGGCTCTGCAGAGGGAGCAGCTGGCCATGCCTTGGGAGCCGCATGTGAACTACACGAAAGCTGCATGTTGTTGGGAGGCACGGGTTGCATACACTCGAGGCAGAGCGCGCCGGTGTGCTGTGAGTTAGTGCGCACAATAAAGCTGGGTTTGCTCGCTCGCCTGCCAGGGGCTGGCAGCAGCTGAGAGGCACTGCTCAGCAGGCGCAATACTGCCTAAAGTGTATGAGAGTGCTGCCCGTCAGCACTCAGCAAATCCTGCTCAGGGTCAGATTTGTTTTCATATTTTCATATATTCAGACAAATTTGTTTTCATATTTTAACGCTGTCACACACCCAACCCTTTATACTGTTGCAGTTCTTCTCCTAAATTATCTGAATGCCTTCAGAAGAAAAAGGATATCATAGAACAAATGGAAGTGAAGCTGGATATGGGCATTGATAGGCAAGTAGAGATTTAAACTTTCTGTTAAGCATTACTTCTTGTGAAACTCCTTTGTGATGTATGTTAGCCTTCCTTTTAAGGGTGAGTTTTTTCTGAACACAAAATTGATTTTATTTTTAAGAATTTTTTTAAAATCCATAAGTATGCATTGTTGTGCATAGGAAATTTAGATTTTGTTCGTTTAGAGGGTCATGTTTTCCATGGCAGATTTCTGACCCATAAATACTTCTGTAAGGACATTAAAGGATTTTGGTTATGTTGCGAGAGTGCCGTAATTCAGTTTTACCTTACTGTCTTAAACTACTTTTTTCTACTTTAGAGGAGGGAGGAATGATGATTGAAATAGGTTAAAGACTTGCAGGATTTCCATTAGGAGCAAAGTTTGACAAAAATAGGTTAGATGATTTGCTTGAATCTGTGCAGTGCTATGGATTAGACCTAGTCATAGAAGTCTGTAGACCTGGAATAATTTTGATTCTGACATTGACTTGCTTTGAGGTTGCAAGTGACTCATTTAATCTTTTTTTTTTTTTTTACATTTTTCCAAATAAAAATGAGGGGATAGCTATAAAAATTGTAAATTAAAATCATAGCTGGTTTGCAGCAGAGGAAAATAAACTAACAAGCTTAATATTAGGAAATGGAGCTGTTGTGTGATGCCCTACTTTATTCTGGGAAGCATGTAGTGTTCCCATATTTCAAGGTGGCATTAGTCAATCTAGAACATGTTACCTGAGCTTTTTGTGCCTGTTTTCTCTCTGCAGAAACGGAAATAAGCCACCCTGTAGGTAACGAGAGCTACTCTGGAAATTATTATTGAGGTTTTTGTAAGGATCATGCCATTACTGGAGAGGGATGAGAACAGCACTGTACAGGAAAAACAGGCATTGCATTTGTGTCCTAATGGGTACTTCTTGCAGAGGGATAAGGAAGGGACTTAATGCATTATTTGTACCTGTGTGTTCTGCAGGTGCAAAAAGAAAGGCAGAGATAGAGGATGTGTAAGTGGCAATTGAGATTTTAGCTGCTCCTGCTGGAAGTGACCTTAGAGGTTTAAACACAAAGTTTGAAATACTTGAACCATTGAGGCCGTAAACTTAGATCTAGACAGACACGTCAGTCATCAGCACTAGAATAGTTTGTAACTGTTTGTGTGAAATGATTAATCTCTTAAAAGTGAAAGTAGGACTTAGGAGAACAAGGCCCTGTTGGAAAACGGTATGTTCAAAGGTTTGTGGATGGAGACTTCAAAAACATTTGTGCTCTGGCACATATAAAAGAGAGATTAGTTTTGAGATGAATGTTACATGTAAAATGTGTTTGTGTGCCTGCTTACGTGCTGCTTTGTGGTGCCACTGATGCTGTTGAGAATTGGTTGTCTTGCTTAAAGGAATGATTGAGTTTAAAAATAACAGCAAATTTCTAAACGCTGGTGGTTTCAACATAATCCAATCTGAAAAAGTCCAATAACAGCTTCTTGAGTGACATTCATAGCAATTGTCTACCTCTGTAAAAGTGATTTATTAGCCAAACAAAATTAGTTCAACTGGTTTTCTTTCAGTTTGTATTCTGTGTAAACACAGCCTTCTGGGAGTGTTTGTTGAAAATGGAAATTGAGGAGAATGCAGGATATAATTTCTTTAAATTTCTATTGGTATGTGGATTGTTGAATGAAGTATGCTTGAAATGCAAGTCTGAGCTCTGTGCATAGAAAAGAAGTTTTTTCCCTCTTTGGATACATATATTCTTCTCCCTTTCACCCCAACTTGCATCCTTCAAGGCCTGTAATGGCCCTGACTGTGTTTTCTATGGGGAGAGTGGAGGGGTGAGGGGGGGGTGAAGAAAAGGGGAGGGGGTGCAAGGAGAGAAAGAGGGAGGGAGGTTCCTGGCAAAGGTAGGCACCGAGAGGTACGCAGCCTCTCTTGGCTGCTTTGCTGTTTGACCTTTGGGTTGGGCCTCAAGTATACCAGGGCCTTGACCTTAGATAATGGTCTGAAAAGATAAATTCTGTGAGAGGGAAGTTAATGGCACTGTAAAACTCAATTACATTTCTGAGAACAAGAGAAATACCAAGCTCTGGCAAAGGAAGAGGTCCCTCCCTTCCCTTCTTCTCCCCCCCCCCCCCATTTTCCAAGTGTTTTCTGATGCTTGCTTCCAAGTAATACACAATGTGATCTAATTCTGCTAAACTCTGGAATGCTTCCTTCGGCTTTCTGATTCCCTCTGCATTGAAGAATGCTATCCAGTTTCTCTGAAGAGCTGGATTTGAATGGATTACCTTACAATTAATGTGTCCACTTTAAAATGAGCTGGCCAGCATGCTGTGTGCTTTGCTCCAAGACACTGAACTTGGACGAAAGAGTTTTTAGGGTTGTTGGGGTATTTGTGGCTGATTCTTCTTTTCTAACTGCTTACGTAAAGTCAAGCGTATCTTCTCTATAGAATTGCATTGCAGCTTCAGAAGAGGGGATATGTGTGTGTGCATGTCTGTTAAATGAAGTATTTCCTTTGACATGTCCTAGTGCTGCTTACTTCTTGTAATAAATGTTTGCTTTTAGTGTATCTTCTGTAGGTTACCCAGATGTTAGTAGTGGGTTTTTCCCCTCATTACTTTATGCTGCTTACTTTTGTATAGAATCGTATTAGTAAATATAAAAAAAAATAGTAAATATAACAGTCAAGGCAATGAAAATGTTCCCTTCAAAACCCAATCTGTATTTGTAACTTTAAAGGACACTGAATTGTATGATTGGACAGATGAAGCACATCTTGGCTGCAGAGCAAAAGAAGACAGATTTTAAACCAGAAGATGAAAACAATGTTTTGATTCAATATACTAATGTAAGTAAACTAAGTCCCAGCTCATCAGTATAGCTTCAAATGCTCATGAGTGTTATCAGGTACAAGATGATCCTTACCAAACATGCATTAGACAATATGTGCATTTGATTAATTTACTTAGCTATTCAATTTTGCACTAAGCACCTCCAAACTCTGTTGTGGACTATTTTCTCAAGCTGAAAAGGAACATCAGCAGTTTTGTATCTAGTGTCAGACACAAATCAGTAGGTGCTGGACAAACTGTCACATTCTTTGCCCTCCCAAGAGGCCCAGATCTGGAACAATGTTTTTAGCTGATAATTAGCTTTAAGCTATCAGTTTCAGAAAATCAATTATCAGGTACTCTCTAATTGCTGGGCGCTTTTTTCTCTTAGAATGGCAGGAGCATGACAAAGCATCATGGGTATGGCACGAACATTTTTTGCTGCAGAACCTTGTCTCTACCACCGAATCTGTCTGAGTGCCAGCCTACAGGCTGCTGAGATGCTGTAGTGCTGGATTACATTAGGCTCTCGTTAGGGAACGATGCAGAGAACAAACTACAGTCAGTGGGAAGAAGCAAGCGCATTGCCTGAATACCTGCAGCCAGGTGGGAATGGGAGAAGTGGAGCAGTAGGACGTAGAGTCTGGTACTATGTGGGAAGGGTGAAGATGCCTGCATGGCTATGAATTTGGGTTTATAATTGCAGCTGACAAGAGGTTTTTAATCACTTCCCTCTCCCCCCCACCCCTTGGTTGATCATTGTTTGAACTAAAAGCCCAAATTAAACTGTTCTGTTCTGAACTGATATGAACTATAACTGAAATGAATATTGTCTTACATCCATCTTTCTATTTGCGTTTTTGCATCTTTGTGGCAAATAAAAAAAATCTGTTGGAAAATTGTTAGTTGGAAAATTACTCATTTCAATGGTGTGTTGTAGGAATTTTAATGACTTAGTGACTGATATTCAGCTTATGATGTGGAAGCCACTTTGAGAAGAACAGATTTCTAGAAAGTAAGTTACCTAATTCTTGTTGGTTTGTTTTGTTTTGTTTTTTTTTTTTTAATTTAGGCTTGTGTTAAAGTCTGTGGCTATGTTAGAAAGCAGGTGGAAAAGATTAGAAATTCTATGGATGGTAAGAATGTGGACACAGTTTTGATGGAGCTTGGAGTTCGTTTTCATCGACTTATCTATGAACACCTACAGCAATATTCCTACAGTTGCATGGGAGGCATGTTAGCTATTTGTGACGTGGCTGAATACAGGAAGTGTGCCAAGGACTTCAAGGTAAGCATGTACAGGTTGGTGACATAAGCCATCTTGAAATTAGTAGCATGACTCTATTTTTAATCAGATGTTTTTTCTTGATAAAAATTGTTTCTATTTGAACGTCCCCATTTTGTATACTGATGTTACGTATTCTGTTATTGTACCGGCAGTTCTTTATCATATCCTAAAGAGCAGTTTCCCGATGCCATTTTATTGTTTGCAGGCTATGTGTGTATATTGAAGAAGTACTGAGTTTGCATTATTATGTGTTCTATGTATAACCTTGCATGTGTGCCTGTCTCCCTATGGATGTATATGTGTGTCTGTATATATTTATGCACACATGAGGAGAGAATGATGGATGTAAATCCTCTGTAGAGAGGAATTATTTTGAGAATCTAGGTGGACATTGTGTCAGAAGAGTTGAAGCAACTCTAACTCTTAATATCTTTCTCTGTTTTTCTCTTAACCACAGATTGCGCTGGTGTTACAACTCTTTGATACCTTGCATGCACTTTGCAATCTTCTGGTTGTGGCCCCAGATAATTTAAAGCAAGTTTGCTCAGGAGAACAACTTGCTAATCTGGACAAGAACATCCTTCACTCCTTTGTTCAGCTGCGTGTTGATTATAGGTCTGCTCGTCTTGCTCGTCACTTCAGCTGAGAGCATGGAAAGAAATGTTGTACCTTTGGGCAGGCCTCAGTTGTTAGAAAGCACAGGGAATGATTTCTTACCAAACCATGGTTGTAACTTTCGTGGGATAATGACTGTTCAGAATAAAGCAGCAGCCATATTTAAACATGACTATGTAGAAGGCGAGCAGGTAAAAATCTGAATGGTATTTCATGTAAGCTAAAGTTCTCCCAGTGAAGAATTTTGCAAATTACTTGCTATTGACTTTTTTTTTTAATTGGAAACATGTCAGTGTAAGAAAGCAAGTGGTGCATTGAAAGTATTTTAGTCTTCAATATTGAATTATCAGATACCATTTGTTAGACTTGAACTACAGAGCATAGCGTAGGTAATGGATTACATAGAATAGACCAGTGTAAAAACATTCTTCATCAATTTTAATGACTTAGACTTCAGCACAGCTAATCATAATCAAATTATCTTTGATTGGTGTTTCTAAGTAATTTCTTTCATTTAAAACGTTATCCTGCTCAATGTAATTTCTTGCTCTAATTAATTAGCTTGGAATTTCTTTGAGATGTAGGAGTAAAAGCAACACTATCCCAGAAAGATGTAATTTATTCATTGTGTAGCATTCTAAGCAGAACTGGAGTGGTGAAAATTTTGGGGTTTTTTTTTCGGTTCTTTGGCTTTGGGGTTTTTTTGTACCTAATAGTAAAGACCCCACCGGAACATATTGGCATTGTATGATCTGACATTATTGTTTCTGTTTGATACTGGCACACTGAATTTTATATATGCTCCTAAAGTAAATGCAGCTGCCTTGCCTAAGGCATTCTTATTACAAGGTGAAGGTGCCTATTGTTGGGTTAATATAAGAGAACTTTCTCCTGTCTCTTGTTTTGTATATAAATAAATACAAATTATAATGAAGTGAAAGGATAAAACGTAGCCCAGTTTTTCATATGTGGGAGGAGTGGAACACCAGCTGTAGCAGAAACAGAGAGTTGAAAATCCCTGTGCTGAAGAGAATTGATCCTCAGTGCCTGAGCAATATAAAATATTGAAGTGTGTAAAAGCTTCTCTTCCACCTATCATAATTTTAATATTGGAGACAGGCTACTTCTGTGTCCATTATGCTCCAGTGTTTATTTAAGGTGCTTCTGAGGTGGACCTATAGTGTGAATATAGTGAATTGAAGCAACAGTGATGTTTGAAACATCTGGGGTAGCTTTTCCACAAGCAGCTGAAAACTGTTGTAAATAGACCTTTATTCAGAGGGAGTTCTTGTGGAAAACAGGTTGGAACTGCTGTGGTTTGTGTCTTCAACCTGACTTAAATCATCCCTGAACAAATCATCTGTAACATTTTATTTCTACTGCGGGCTCAGCGTATGTTATGGAAACTTCTTTCTCTCCCATCTTCAGAGCAGCATTTCTATAAATTTACTTTAAGGGTCGGTCAAATGAAATTATTTTCCTCTTTTGTTAATGAATTCCCAGGTGTAGTCAATATTGACAGACTTGTGTAGAACTTCTCTTGGTTAGTTGAAGTTCTTCTGCTTCATTTTATATTTAGTGGAGCGTTATATCAGTAAACAAGGGAACGGATGCCAGACTGTCTCAAAGTATTCAGGGAGACTGGCTGCTTTGTTGAGCTGCATAGCTCTGTTCCTTGGCCATGGCAAAGCCACAAAGAATTTTGGCCACTGGAGGAGGCACATGCTTGTACTGCTGCCATTTTTTTTCAAAAGCTCTGATGTGAATTCAGATGATACCTCTGTTACCTCTGTAACTGAAAGCCAACAATTTTAAGGCTGTGGTTTTATTTACCAATACAGAATCTTTCTACAAAAAAAGTGTCAATTTGTAAACACTTCAGAACAGTGAACATCATCTTAAGATTGCCGATCACAGAAGTGCTTCAGAATTTGTGGTATGATTGTTTGAATTATTTTAAGGTTGTATGAAATGTATTTACCATATTTCTTGCTTTATTAGCTGTGTTTTCCATGCATATGCTCAGTGCAATATTTTTCATTATGCCTGTTAACAGGAGGCAGCAAAAAGTAGGTGAATACTTAAACTTAGTTATGTAAACTCTTCCTCAATAAAAAGAATTCCTTCCAGACACTTTTTTCATTTCATTTCATGTTCTTCAAATATCTTTATACTCAATTGTATAAGCCCTTCTATTTAAAAAAAAAAAAAAAAAAAAGGAAAAAGAATAAAAGTAATTTTACTGACCAAATTTATCACTGGTGTGAGCTTTCCCTTTCCCCTTCCTTTAAAACGCCTCCCCATGCACACACTGAAAGAGTTTCTATTTCTAGAGAAGACTGCATTGTCAGTAAGTTTACTTTATAGTACAAGTTGGATTGTGATGGGGCGGGGAACTATAATTTTTCACACACTTTTAAGTTTAGAGCTCTTATAGCATGTAATTTGAGAAAATATTTCCAGTGGCTTCTGAATACAATAAAGTACTACCCAAAATACAAATATGCCTTTTAATGTTCATGTAATGAGTTAAAGTATTGCCTTTCTAATGTTTGCTCCTAGGACACAGGCATTTAACAGGCTGGCAGCCAAATGAATGCTTGAGAGGAGGTGTGTATATGTGTGTGTAATTATGTTGTCTACAATTGGTGAAAATGCCTTTGCAGTAAACTGTTGTAGGCTGGAAAATCAGCTGTGTTTTTACAAGTCCTATAATTTATTAACATGATTTGGTATTGTATTCTGTTTGCGTATGCACAGAGGGCGGGAAGGAGTTGGTGTTCTGTAAGAATACTTCTCAACACAAATAAAAATATAAAAAAAGGGAAAATGGAAGTGCTTGGAAAAATAAGATCTAGCGATTTAGAAATAGAGGGTAAGAAGTGAAGAAGAGGTGAACTAAAAGGATATGGAGAACAAGCGGTTTTAAATGAAGTAGCATAGCACATGGAAGGAGGAGGTTAAAATGGGATTAATAGAAACCTGACATACGCATCAACCTAGGAGAATAAGCAGGATTGGAATTAAAATCTCCTCACAGCTATGTCCCACCCTGAAATGAAGTGAGCCTCCAGAGGAAGGGGACTGGCTAAAATATTGCGTGGAGCTCTTTGTTCATCTTGAAACTCTTGGATCCAACAGGAAGAGGCCATCCATACATGAGTGTAAATCTGCTCTGAAGGACAGGTAGCGATGCTGTGAATGTGAGCTCCGCTTATTTCCACTGTGAGGAGTAGAAATGCATCAGCGATACGCAGCCTGTTTGGAGGGAAGGAGAATTTGCCAGAGCTGAGCTTATGTTTTTGGTTTTTTTTTCTTTGAAGACTACAGTGATCTGGAGAATGGTAAGTGACACTTGAGAATGGCATGGTATTGAGAGGTGGCAGGTCAGTTTGTCTTGCAATCGATAAGAGAACTTGGGTTGGGTTTTGTTTTCTTTTTTCCCTCTCAGCTTTCACAGAGTCATTTTAAATCACTGGTTGCTTCAGTGTTTAACTGCCACAGATAACTCACAATTTCAGTTGCCAAAGGAGCAATGCTCTGCCATCTAAGTGGTGCTGGGGTGTTGTGATTGAGTGTTGTCTGAACTGATTTCTCCATTTCTGTAGGAAATGTTGCAAATACGGGGCAAAAATACTGCATCTTAGAAAGTGCCCTGAAGAGCGAGAGGCCTGTTGGGTTCCGTCACAGGTCCAGTCCATGATATACCTGTTCTTCAGAAGCTTGTAGTTCCAGGTTTCTCAAGCCAATATGTGCATGGCAGTAAACCTAACGTACTCAGTTTTGGATGTCATGGCATATTCCAAAACAGGGGGGTGTTCTTTGGATTAAGTTTTCATGGCAATAACTTAATTTGGATTAGCACTTGAGTTGAACCAGTCATGGATAGGGAAACCAGGCTGAGGTGATGGTTTTTCCTATACAAAGGAAGCAGATACCTAAATAATTGCTTGTCTAATTTTAGATGCAGGTAGCAGCTCTTCTCCTTTGCACTTCTGGTCCCAGGAGCAGTAGGGAGGATAAGCCAGCACCAAAAGCTACTCTTCTAGAGGACAACTGAAAGGTAGGAGCACCTTTCCTGTCCTTGTGTTCTGCTGGATATTGGCTTCAAGGCATTATCCACATCACCACCTCTGTGCTACTTGTAAGTGGAGATAGATTTGTGTTTGCGATCTGCATTGGAGTATTTTGTTTGTTTCTTCTTTCCTGGTGTTTCTACACCTGTTTTAAGGAGGGGAGGGAGCCAGATCTCCCGCCCAGTCATGTTCACTGCTTTGCTTGTCTTTTTCTTTTCCCTCCATCCTAATTTCTTTTGGTGGTAGGAGATTTCTATACCATGTCTTCTGCTTATCTTAGAGTGAGGAAGCAGCTGTGTTTGCCTGTCGTCTTTTCTCTTGCATGGGGCACTGCTTACTCTGTGTCAATACAGCCCTTAGTGTATGTGGAAGCCTTGGTTTCTACTTTTCTCTATTAGCTTTACGTCCCTATGCCCTGTTTTCCTTTCCAGATCTCAGGATTGCACTATCCCTTCCCATCTCTTACCACACTACGAGAGAGATAGAGAAGCCTTTAATTTTGCAGCGTGGCTTCTAGGAGACCTTTACATATTACCTGGTGGTTCTTCATCCACATGAAGCCTGATAGGAGGAGGAGTTTAGCTCCCTTCCCCTTTATTCCTCTACCTTCCCCATATTCTCTCATCTCTGCAGGTCTCTGTTACTACGTGCTTTCTCCTGAGCTGGCTTACGGTGCATTATATTGAAACTTTATGTAAAGGACCAGCCATGGGAGGAAGAGTGTCAGGTATCTCAGCTTCAGCTGAGTAATGTAATGTGCCAGGAAAGCAATGTGAAATTTAAAGTTGAGCCATCTCTGAATAGTATCTTTGAGAACAGCTTAATAAACCAAAATGAATTGTTTTGATACTTGAGGGTCAAGATACTTTGAAATGTTATTTGTAATTTGTTTATTTATAATTTAATTTCATCCTGATTTGGCATGAAAATAAATCTGAGACTTCCTTATAGTGGTCCCGAATCATAGAATCGTTTAGGTTGGAAAAGACCTTTAAGATCATCCAGTCCAACCATGAACCTAACTTTACTAAGTCCACCACTAAACCAGTTAAGAGTAGAGTAGCAAATCCTGCTCATCTGCACTGCTGTTTCCCCTGTGAAGCGAGGAGACCTTGGAGCAGAGGCCGCAATGCTGGCCGAGCCGCAGGCTGCGGCAGTTCCCGCCTTGGGCACGCTAAAGCCCGCGCTGGTCCCGGCCGAGCGGCTCGCATCGCCCGTGCTGCCAGGGGTCCGCACGCATGCTCTCTGCCCACCCTTGCCCTCCCCTGGTTGCGTAGCCTCAGCATAGAGCAGCGTGAGGCTTTTGTGTCACCTTTGTGCTACAGAAGAGATATTTGCTTGTCCTGCGTAGGCTGCCCAAAAGGGTCCAGTAGCTCCGAGCTACAGTTTGGCATCCTTGGAGTTCGGAATTGTTCCACCCCAGTAATGTAATTTTGGAGTACAGCCTGTGTGACTGTCTCATGAGATGCTTAGCTATAAGTGCCGGCTTGTTCAGTTGATCTAATATACAACATTATAAGAAAGTTGATATTTCCCAATTTTACTTCTTGAAGTGTTAAAGCTTCTCTGTCTTCTTTCACTGAAAACTGAAATTGTCTGTAAGGCTGCTGGAGCCAGAGCGCGAGAAACAAACTCTATGTTGGGAGACAGGCACCACGGCAGCAGTGGCTGCTGAAAACGGCCTCACGCTGTGTTTTGTTGTTCTCAAACCTGGATTTAGCAAGGATAGAAGAGAGAACAGGCTAAGAGATGTTGGTCCTTTTCATTCCTCCCCTTTGTGTGCACAATGGGGCTCTGTAAGGTTTTTGGGGCTGTTTCTGCTCCCCACCCCTTTGTCAACCGGCTGTTAGCACCACAGTCTTCCCTTGCAATTTATTCACCTTAACCCCACCTCATCTGTTCTCAGGGCTGCCCTTGCCCTTCTGAGCCCTGTCCCAGCTTCACTTCTAGCCAAGGGTATATCCTGGCACATGCAGGCAAACCCGAGCCCTTGCAGTGTCTTGGCTGTATGTCTGCTTTTCCCGTTCTGATCATCAGTCCATTGGAGCTGCTGTTCTGTCAAGTGTCCAGCCTCATCAAGGCCACTTCTTTGCTTGAAAAGAAAGGTGAGACTGTGGAGAGATGTCCCCAGAATCGATTCATAGGTAGATAAACTGCACGGTATCGGGGTGAATGACTCCTGCTGAAAGACATCATTAAGGTTCACCTCAGTTGATGCGGCCAGTTGAAGATGGTCATTCTGAACTCTACACTGTTCTGACGCATGGTATTTGAGTGTTGTAGAGAAGCCAGCTAATATGAGCTTGTGTTTGAAACATTTTTATAACATTTATTTTACTGTAAACAATTCATTAAAATGACTTGCTAAGTCTTAGACAAGTGGATTTTTGAAGGTTGCTCATTTTACTTATCCACCCAAAGTCAATTTGAGTATGAATATATAACATTTTACTCATAATAGCAAACAACTTCAGAGAAGAGACATTTATTCTGGAGACAGAGATTCAAACTAGACAGCAATGATGCATTACAAATATATAATTATTTGCACTAATATTTGAGCAGGTGGAATGGATTAGTACATGGTCAACATTGCACTGCTGATAACATGTATTTTTCTATATTAATATGTACTGTGCAACATGTATTAAAATTGTCAATAATTCATTTTAACAGAGATAGCAATATTTATATTGCTGTGTTCTACAGACAGCAGAGTGAATTGTTAAAATGTGCAAAGCTGGGCTAGATTTAACTTAACTTTGTTTCCCAGTGTGTGTGGTTTTAATTTCTCATTTAACAAACAAACAAAACCCCACAACATCACCCTTCAACTTAGAAAGATTTTTTTATCTTCTGTGGAATTTCTGCTCCAAATCACTTTCACTCCTGCTCTCCCTAGCCTGTTAAGAAACATCTTGAAATGAGACCTCTAACACCCCAGCCCAGCCCCTTGTTTTAATACTGGGATATGGCCTCGGTTTAGGTACTTAATAGGTGGATTCCCTCTGGGGATTTTCCTGAATTAACTGAAGATCACTGTTACTTTTTTTTATTTTAAAGACCTATTTTGTTTTCTGCAATGTTGGTTGTTGTTTTTCCCTCTTCATGCATTTTTCTGGAAGTCCCTGAGGGTAAGGTTAGTCTTTTTAACTAGTGAATGTATCTTCTTTTATAAAGGGAGGAGCAAGAGGAGAGACTCCTCTCTGGTCCTTGTTGTCACTGGAAAATCCCATGTTAAGCAGAAAGTGCAACACGGGGTGAGCCACTAAGTTTTAGAGGGATATCTTGAATCATGTTGTCGGCAAGTGTTTCTTGACGGTTGTTTTGTTCTGAGATGCAGATATGGGATTGTATTCAGGGAAAAACTGATTTTGTTGCTTTTCCCTCCCAGGGATGCCTGTCTGCAGGCAGGCAGCCGAGTTGCAAGCAACAGCAGAGTTCAAAGCAGGCAGAATCCATGCATCCATCTGAAGACTTTAAAATTAATTCCCTGTCCAAGCTGGAACTTGTGTCTACAAGTTCAACTGGACTAGTGAATCTCCGTTTTTGTGTCTTGTTTTAGTACATGCTGATATATATTAATCTCAGAAGTGGTTGGGGGAATGGATTTCTCCTTCCTCATCTAGGTAACTTGTTTATTCTGAAATAGGATATTACATCTGAAAAGCTTCTTTAAAAGTATAATGTCATCCTTCTGTGGTGTCTGAGCATCTGCCATAAATGCCTACATGAACTGAGCCCCGGTTGAGACTAAAGAAAAGAAAGTCTTGCTTAGCTGTTGAGAATCAACTTGCTGGTTTTTAATTTACTTTTTTCTTCCTGCAACAGTGAGAGCCTTAAATAGTAATTTTGAGGCAGGGCTTGAAGTCCAGGTCTTCTGAAGGAGACCAGAAATAGCTGGCTTATGTTTGCTCAACATACAGGGCGCTGTGCCAAATTCACTGCTGGTGTGAGCAGCTGTAACTTTGCCAGCTTCAATGAAAATATGAATTTTTAAAAGTCCATAAGCATGTTAGACACATACCTTTGTCTTTCCACAATTAGTTTTGTTGCTTACATAGCATGAGGCTTTCTGTAGTACATAATCCAATGCCTAAATATAGTAATTCCAATGCACTTGAGATCAATTAGATTTGTACTTTTAAACTCAGTTTTGTCTATAAAGATAATGTTATGTTGCTGAAGGGATTTGGTATTTAAAGTGTCTGAACAAGTCTAAGTGGCTCTTGGGCATTATAATTTTTATTTAGCTGCCTTTAGCCCAATCACTAATCAAATTAAAACCTACCATGACTGGTGTATAACTCAGAGCAGACAGTGGAGCGTGTTTAGCTGATAGCACTTCATTTGTTGGTGAGTGAGGTGCTAAGGTGGTGCTTTTGTTAGCGACAAAGGATGCCTCTTTTCTGAAAATTGGAAAGTAGGTTAAAGTGGCTTTTGAGGGACAAAAAGACCTGTGTCCAAGGTGGTGGTAGTCCCTACAAAGATGGGCAAAGATCCCTTTGAAGTCTTTACACTATGAAGGCACTTTGCTTTAAAGGAAATGACTTTACGTGGTCTTAATAAATAACAATCCTGTAAGAATAATACTGCCAGTTGTGTGTAGGGAGGAGGGGAAGGACATGAGGGAGCTGTCAGTTTCCTTCTAGGAAATTATTCCAGAACATACCCTGAGATCAGACCATCAGAGGGAGAACGCCTAGTGCGGCAGCGATATGATCCAAAACGTAGTTTGTTTCCCATTTAAGACACCACACACGTTCAGAAAACCCAAGCTATTCTTTGTGCAACTCATAATTCTCTCCATGTTGGTGTTTTCAATTCAGGCCCACCGTATGAGGTAACAAACAGGAAGGTGGGCAGTTTTCTGTTTTGTTTCATGTAAAAATGGTACATTTAGAAACATTAGGGCCCTAGCTTAGAAAGAGAAGGCAGAAAATAATGATTCAACGGGAGTGCTTAGTGCTCAACTGTTCAGTCATGTTGCGAGGGCAGAAATCAACAGCAGTATCAGCTAAAGAAGAGAGTTCATCTTGGTTCTTTATTTCCAGGACTGAATAAGGTCCTAATCAGGCTCAGGAAATGTCTACCCTTTACTCTTAGAAGCTTGTAAGAGTCTGTCAACTTGGTTTAAAAAAATGGCATGAGTTATATACTGTGCTGTCAGATACACTCTTACACTTGTCTTGAACTTTGAATTGAAGTGTACTTTCCTTTACTTTTAAGTGCCAGCAAATTGCTTCATGCCATAAAAGACGAAAAGTGGCTCTCATTCTTGAGCGGAACTTGCTCTGTATAAAATAGACATAGAAAGAACTAGATGTGCTAAGAAAGCTAGGGGAGAGTGACATAACATTTTTTAATTTTTTGTTTTAATTTAGTGGGATGTTATTTTTTGGATGTCAAACTGTGTGGATTCCAAGGGGAAAATGGAACGCAGCCAATTCTGTGATGAAACAAGATGGTAGAAGACAACAGAGCTACTCTGCACTCCCATGCAAGACATAACTGGAGCCAAAAAAGGCAAAAGTGGAGCAGTTCTCAGGGCATGGTAACATCATGGGGGACTGATATCACCAAATTCCCATTCTATGAATTTAAATATGTACTGTGCTAGTTGTGTAGGCTCCCTATATCATGGACTAAGAGAGAAGGGAGCTATTCCAAAGTCTGATTCCTCCTGGCATGGAACTAAAGTAGGACAGATGATTTGCTTCCTAGAAGAGTCTCAGTTGCTTCATCAGTTATGAAGGGACACAAGCCACTTGTTTAGACCAGCTAAAATAAAATGCCTAAAGAGTAACAATGCCTCGCCTACTTATAGAGGCCAAGGAAGCCTACTGATACTTGTTATTTTGACCCCTGAAGACTCTGTGTAATGAATTCAACCCTTTCAGCTTGCTTGGCTTGTTGGATTTAATTTTCCCTGGCAAATGGAAGAATCTAGAGCTGATCTTGTTTCATTTGGAAGTCTGGTGGTAGACTAGAGAACAGAGAATTTGAAAGCAGGCAAATACTGCCTTTCAGTGTTTAGTAGTTGCCTTTACAAAGGCTGCACAGTAACTCTGGGTGCTATGGCACAGCGTTGCTTATGGATTTATCTCCAGTGACAGTGCTGTGTGAAGAAGCACATTAGTGTACATGGTGATGCAGGCATGAAAACTGTGCTTCCTAAATTGCTTTGATCTTGGTCTCTTTGGTGATCTCAAAGGCAAGGGATGAGTCTCTTCTGGAGGAGCCATTCTGTTGTGACTGATGAAGAAAACAAGCAAATGGAGGAACAAGAGAAAAGAGGTTAAACTGGACAAAAGGCTTGGACTGAAATCTGAAAAATGCTTCCTTTATTTCTCTTTGCTTTACTCTAAACAAGTCTTTGATTTCTTTAATCTGACACTGGCTAACTTCAAACAAAATGAGTTTTCTTCTAGCTTGGTTCCCTTCTGCTTGGCATCTCTCTCCTTCCACACCTGCTGGTCCTTGGCAGAGAAGAACAGGCCCTCTGATTTTGCTCCCCCTTGGATCGCAGCTCTGCCTGCATGAGTGACAGCTGCTACCTGACTGTTTGGTCGACTGATGATTGTGCATTTGTCTAAGACCGCACAATGAGGTACAATACAAGTTAGACAATCTACAGATGCCATCCATCTGTTCCATCACTGGCTTCTTGTAGAAATGGACTTCCTTCCATTGTCCTCGAAAGTTTCTTTTCTGGATCTCTTCTTCCACGCTGAACACAGTGATCTTTCCTTCATCGGTGGAGTTCTGCAGTGCTGATCCTGGTCTGAGTGGCTTCTCATGCTTTTGGTATTTCAGAGCATCTCTGGCAGTCTGTTGGGGTGCACCTTATGTCTGTCTGCTTCCCGCAGGGCTCTGTTTATGAGCTGCCCTCATATGTCCTGGCTATTTTCACCCTCTTGTTTTCAAGGATCCATCTTCTAGCTAATGCTTGTCAGGTCATAACAGAAATAAAGTCTGCTGTCCTTCCCAGGGGAGCTGAAGAATTAGAGAATTTTTTCCCTGTGCAACAATGAATGATATTTCTAGCCATCATATTTGCCTTTCTCGATGTTATGAACTGTGAACCACAAAACATCTTTTTGTCCCATCAAAGGACCACTTTGGCTTCCTGATCTTTTTTTTTTTTTTTTTAAAAATCAGTTCCCTGAGGTTAGGACTTTGAGAGTCCCTAAAGCTGAAGGCTACAACCAACATCAAGGAGAAATTATTTATCTCCTTCTGAAGAAAATCCTGGGTTTGGCTGGACATCCTCTCAGATGCCCAGTCTCTCCTAGGGTGCTTCCATCTGACCTGCCATTCTCTTTTGACTCTGCCTTGGGCCTACCTTACCTGGAGGCAGTTTTGATCCTCAGCGCTCCCTCCCCTCTCTTCATCCCTCCTCCCAAGCCACCACACACTCTTCAGCCAAGGCATATTTGGCAGGATAGACAGGAACTATTCCAAGAATAGGATCTTTATCAGTCAAGCAGTTTCTTGTCATCTTGTCCCCTCCTGATTCACAGGTGGCTTTGAGCTTCCCTGTCTGGCAACACAGGAGGCAACTGCTAACAGAGCCCAGTTGATTCAACTCAATAAAACAGAAGAATTTGGAATGACAGGATGAAAGATTTTTTTTTTTTTTTTTTTTTTTTTTGCACTGTGGTACCCTGAAGGCAGGCTCTGCCTTCTGCAAAATCTTGGAAATTGTGGTTGACATTAGCCTTGATGGAATGAAATATGGGTCCTGCCCAGCCCAAGGTTGCCTTGTTGTGTTTAATGTTTGATTAGTTGGTTCATGGCATCGCTATCTGTCTTCTGTACCTGTTGAGAGCATGCCATAGACTTGCTGTGCCAGTTTATCATATGTGAGTTTAATATTTATCGACTTGGATTTTTCTGTAGTCTAACCTTTGCAGTTGGCCAGTTCAACTATGGCTGTACTTAGCTGCCTGGTAAGTATAGGTCTTACTGCTTGTATTCCTAGATGTGTGATACATGCGGGATAATACAAATTGAAAGGGACCTCAGAAGGTCATCTGGTCCACCCCCCCTACTTTTAAAGAAGGGTCATATTTGAATTCAGGCTATAAAGAACACGTTTAACAGCACTGGAAAGAAGGTGCAGAAGGCTGGTTTGCTGATTGTGTGTATCTAAGCCCTATTTTGTCAGGGGGGTGTTAATTGCTTTTTTTGTGTAAGGGTTGCTCTTTGAACAGTGGAATGAACCGAATCTGGTTTCCTTGAGAATGATGTCCAACAGGTTCCTCCCCCTGAAGACTCCTAAGACTCCCTTAAATCACTCTGGAGTACCCTCTGTGCTATGTTGTGTCCCCCAGCTTCTGGGTGGATGAGTGGCCGTCTGTGTTGTGAATCTTTGTGATATACACATAAACATCTTGCGTATCTCTCGTATATTAACATATGTGCTAACTGGACACCAGTTCACACATTTCAACAGATGGGATAACAAACTACTGCTGAGCTTGGTCTGCAGCCTTTGTTTTAGTGAGGCACTAATTTGTATTTCTGAACTTTGCATTGAGAGTTTTGCACAAAATTTATTGGAGCGTAATTTTTTTTTAATCTTCTATGCCTCTGCCACATTTGGTTAAAATGGACTAACAGGCCAAAAAACCCCAGCCCTAAAAATTCAGAGAGAAGAATCAGTCTGGATATATCCATGGTGAAACCCTGAGCTTACATGCTGGTTTCAGTTTAGGAAAAAGCTTTAGGTATAGTCCCTAACGTAGGAAATTGTGACATCTGTAGTGGAGGTGACATGCAAGACATGGCAAGATCTGTATGTTAAGGGTCTAGTCGTTTAGCAGGTAACAGCTGAAAAGCACCTTAACTGGTGCTATTAAGTGGTCTTCTGGAAAAAGCACAGTCTATAACGCTATTGGATTATGAACTGGAATAAATCACAAATCCACAAATCACAAACCATCTCCAATTCTCACCAGGTTTTCCACCTGCCAGCTAGCGTCACCTCAATTGCACCTGGTTTAAAGCTTAGCTGGTCAACTCCGCTTGCAAGTGAGGTTGTCAGACACTGGCTGAAATAATTGGGGTTTGCTTGGCCGGATAAAACAGAGACACTGAACTCCTCGTGAAAAGTGATACAGGGTTATTCCTTGCAGCAGTCGAAAGGCATAAATTTGAAGTGACTGGTTCTCAGGCTTGAGAGCTTAATCATTATTACAGTGTCCTGTAGCAGCATGGAGCTCAGAGTGGATTTGTTATGCAGATTTTTACCTGAAATTCTTCATGGGAGCCCTCTGCTCTATGGGTACCCTCCCAAATGATATTGTCCCAGCACAAAAGACAAAGAATGCTCCTCAAAAGTCAGAGGATACTGGGTTGGATACTGTGAACGAGGGGTTCATTTGGTGAGCAGGCTCACGTGATGGTGAAAGATGTGGTTTGGGGCCACATCATGCAGAAGGGCAAGTGGTGCTAAGCTGCAGAGTAGGAGTTGTGCCTTCTAGAAATGTTCCTATGGGAGTGGGGCACTGATAGGAATGTCTCTTCCCTCCTTCTCCTTGCCCAAGTGCGACCTAGTGCTGTGCTTCTCTCCTGCTTTCTGTCCAGATGGTGAATGAGTGAGACTTTCTTGGTCTGTGTTTCTGGTATTCAGGCTAGCTCAGGTACCGCTTGTATGAAGGGCAGACCCCTTTCATACAGGAAGAGAAAAACAGCTTTAAAGCATATTTAGAATAATAAGTTCTTTGTCCAAGAAGGACACTAGCCATTTTTGAAGTTCCTAGGCAAGAAAGGAAAATATGAAACACTTCCCCAAGCATTTCAGCCACTTAAGTTCATGATTCTCCAAGGAAAGCTTCCCTCCCGCCCCCCATACGTCTGTGAAATTTGTTTTTTTGTAACGTGGCTGTCATCTGAGGTTGGAGGAACGTGGCTACTGATCTATCTTTCCAATACACAAAAGAGGGAAAGTGCCTCACTCATAACCAAAGCAGAGAAACAGTTAAGCATCTTAAGCTGTGTAAGCAAAAAAGAGGAAAAAAAAGTTGCCAACATATTTCTGACAAAAGACAGGAAAATGACAGGCTGTTTGGGGTATGCAAAAAATTTTTCCTTTCATACATATTGACAGCCAGAGGGGGGTTATTATTGAGAATATGGGTAAAGTTACTGCCAGTTTCTGCTGGTACTCATGTTTAAAAAGAAACTATGGAAACCAGGAGTAGGAATATTAATTAAGTTCAAATTTGGAATGCCTTTGCCAGGAGTGGCTGCATGAATTCAATGAAGCAGCCTGTTGGGTTGCAATTCACTATGTTGTTTGCAATTTAATAGAATGCTGAACTTCTCATAAATTAACATGTTGTTTCAATAATCTGATTAAAAGGTTATATGTTGATAAGATTAGCCTTAGATGAGTTTTTTCCCCTTCTTGCTTAAAGAACCAGTGTATATTTTCTTTAATCAGTATGCAGCCATAAACTGTACCTTAGGGGCAAGACCATTGACTCATTTAGGTTGTGGAAGTGCAGATGAAGTCAGTGCAGCTGTGACAGTTTACACCAGCTGGGGATATGACCCTTGTCCCCAGATTCTGGTGAGCATCTTAATTATAAAGATGTTCCCAAAATATTGATTTTGAAAAAGATTTTGATCAGCTGTGGAAGTGGATTTAATCCTATTTTTATAGAATAGGATAGCAGTGATGATACATTAATCTCTTCTGGTTTGTCTTTTTCTTCCTTATAACTTGACTATATTACATGTCATATGTTTAAAAATGTGTTCATGTGTGTATAAATACACATATGTACAGAGAGAGAGGAGACCCACACACTCATAAACAGATGCAGGAAGAAACCTTTGCTTATGGAGGATCACCTCTTAGGACATTTGAGATATCTGCAGTGGAAAGCTGAGTAGACTCAACACTGCAGCATCCAGTTTAGAAACTCAGATCCCCGAAAGCATTGGGGTGTCTAAATCCCATAGTTTTGAAGAGGCTTTACTTGCCTGAATAACTTTAATGGCCCTGTGCCATAATGTGGCATAGCTTAGTGCTCTGCAAGCATTAGCCGAGTCCATGAGGATGGACGTGAATGATGGGATGTACATTGTTGTCTCTGGTAGTAGCCAAAGAAATGGAAGAGGAGAGCCACGGGTGAAAATGCCTTCAAACAGAGCGGACAGGTCCTTGTTCATATAGACAACTGCCCTCTCTGCCTGATTCCTTGTGTACCTTCTCTTCTACATGGACTTATCCACACTTGAGTTCCACAACCGTTCATCTGTGTCCAGCTCTCCATGAAACTTGCATGTGCAGGTACATCACTTGGCATGACAGTTGTTGAGCAGAAATAACCAAAAGCCCAAGAATGACCTGAATTTTACATCAAGTAAGGAAAACCACGTGCCTGTTTGCCTGGAAAATCAGGTACTAAGTGATGAGTTAGGGGCCAAAGAGAGCAGCCTGTTCTGTTAACTATTCCAATAAATTATTCCCAGTTTATGACCCAATCCTGAGCTCCGTTCACTGAACTGGCATACACATTCAACGTTAACATTTGTTGACCGATCTCCCTCTCCCATGGCCTTTTCTGACCGCGAAGGAGAGACTTTCGAAGTGGCAACTCTAGCTTTGCCAAAGTCTCTTGTAGCTCAACCAGGGGAACGTGGGAGAGGTGGGGGACAGAGTAGGAAGGCTGAATGTTGACTGTCTTGTGTGCAGGAGGACAGGCGGAGTTATCCATAGGATGCTGTTCTGTTTTTAGGAGTACAATGAAACACATTCCAAGTAATTCTCTCAAAACCCTTCATGTGAAAGGCAGTGATTCAGGAAGGCTGCCAGTTCTGTATAAGAATAGAGTAGCTGCTCTGGTTTTTAACTGCCTTACATCTTTGTGATAAGAATGGTGACTGTGTTCAGAAAGCACTTATTAAGCCAAAAATAACCCCCCATTTTTCTGTGAAAAGCGAGTTATAAATATAATCACAGTCAGCAGTAGATCTCAAATCTAAATTGTATGCTTTGCTGAGACTTCCCCCTGCCCCCCGCCCCAACCAGAGGTTAGGTAAAGATGCACTTCCCTGAGATGGTAGAAGGGAGGCAGCCTTGTTTCAAGTAATGCTGTTTCTGGGTGATAATCCAAAATGCACAGTAGGCAGAAGTTAAAAGGAAGTGCTTGCTTTTAGGTTTTTAAACTATATCCCTTAATCCTGGGTGATGATTGACAATTGTGATTTAGAGTACGAGGTGCCCCTTTCTAATCCGGCAAGTTTGATGTTATTTGCGTATCTAGTATGGCTTTATTCAACTAAAACTAAATGGGAGCCTGTGCAATTGATGCCAGCATTTCAGAGATGAGTCCTGGACTGGGAGTCTATTTACAGATTAGTGGATACACGGTATCCATAGTACTGGCCTTTTTTTAATGTCCGTGTGTGTGTAATTTAAAGACTCCAAAAGGCAAATTTACAATTAAAATGTTTCTTGCTGGGTAAGAATACTAGTGGGAGACTTTTTACATAATTTAATTCACCGTGAAGGGAAGCAATATACAAGATTATATTAATCCTAGTTTGATAATTATAGTAAAATAAGAATATGTTTGTATTTAATAATGATAAAAAACCTATCATTTATTGGCTTTGTGTTTTTTATTATAACATGTGCTTGATCTTAGTTCCAACAGAAATGCTTCTCTTCCTGCTGAAGTTTGCAGTAAGTGAATGTAAAATGAAGAGGACAAAACAGTTAATGAGTATTTGCCCACGGTTTGCTATTTGTGAGGTGGCACTTCTTACCTTCAGTGATCAGCAGCTTTTAAATCAATTTTGCTTAAAGAAAAGGAGTAATAGATCATGATACATTAGAAATGGCAAATAGAGGAAGCATTTGAAAAAAAAGCTGGCTATAACTTAAGCATGTAAAGCTTTGCAGCATCTTCTGCATTTTATAGGGTTTACTGTTGATTTACCAAATACAGACTAAGATGCACACTCTTGCTGATTGAAGCTTGGCATGTATATTTAGCATTAATCACAAGCAGCTGTGGTGGAGGGAAACCTTTCTAGCCAGCCAGATTATATTAGATTAAAATGATCCATATGTAAGGTGTTGCAATACCTACTACTGGGGCAGGAGGGAAATCACATTATACTTGCAACTAGATAAACACAGGGATTGAGCTGACAAATAATTCTCTCCTGCTTTTTATTTTGTCAGGTGGGAGAAATAAAATGTCTCTACAGCGGTGAACTGCCTCGACGAGGCACGCTTCTGTAATTGCCTTGGACGCATACGCCGGCTCCTTGAGTTGACAGAGGATCCCAGCAGAGCTCGATGCCGTAGGATATACGTGTTTAAACCCCAGCTACACAACCCCGTCTGCAGGGAATGCAGCTGCCTGTAAGCTGCAATGGCCCAATTAGTGGCTGATGTTGGGTGCATAGTTTTGCACCTTGGATGCTGGAGAAGCTGACTGTCAGCTGGCTGAGGGGGGAGCCCACTGTTGGGACAGTGCCTAGGGTAACATCAGCTGGGGAAATAGGCTGCACTCGACTGTAGTCTGGTGTACCGTACATCGTGAGAGCGTGCTACCATGAATGGGGCATAAGCACGTGCTGTGTGCTTGCAAAACTCATCTGTGAGGGCAAGAATATTTTCTTTTGTGGCTCAAGACTGTCAGTGGAGGACAATACGTGATGTTTTCTGTAGTGTCCTAGAGAAAGAATAGCTCAACAAAATATTGCATAGAGCTAAGGAGTGGGGGGCAGGGGGGCTGAGCTGGATTTGCATAACGCCAGTGTTGGAATTTGGCTGCCAGCGGGGCAGGGGGAAGCAGGGGGCTATAGAATTCACTCTCTTGATCGTGAATAGCACCAGGGGCTCCACGCTGAACTACTGGGATGGAGCCGTGGTGGGCCTGGGCATGTTTCCAGCATGCTCTGCCGCAGAGGAAATTCCTCTCTTCAGTAGTTTTGTCTGAGCAAAGAGGACAGGGCCAGGATCCTGATGATCTGGGACTCTTGAGGGATCCATCTATATTGTCATCTTGTTACAGGTTTTGCTGCTGGTTTTTTTTTTTTTTCTTTTTTTTCCTCCCCTCCCATAACCTCTAATGGCATCGGATTTTGGGACACCATTGGACCCTCTCTGAACCAGGTCTAAGGCTGTATTCTGGCATCCATTCATTCCTATGCTAAGAGCACCTCCTTACTACTTCTCTGGTCTCATGCATTGAATGTGAAGCTCAGAGCTGGCTCCTGCTCCCTGAAATTGAAAGCCGGTGTCTCACACACTTGCCATGCAGTGCTGCTGCCCCGTGCTGCTCTCCTACCTTATGAGCCAGCTGCAGCTGTCTTGAGAGAAGGGTCTTGGACTGTGAGCGGGGCCATGGTGCTGTACTGCAGCTTGGGTCCTGTGTCCCTGCAGCATCTTGTGCTCTCCCCAAGAGAGGCGTAGTGCTGGGTTGCAGCTGAGCACTCAGCTTTTCCTCATCCTCTAACTCAGCTGGTGAGATGTCACATGTTGGGAGAGAAAAGTCCTGAGAGGTCTGGTCTGTTACTAAGAAATAAGGTCCAAGTGATGAGTGCATGTGGAATAGGTGTTTGCCATCCACACTGAGGTGCTGGGTAACAACAGGGCGGCCAAAGGAGCAAAGGAACTTGGTCAGAGCATACCTAGCTGCGGTTTTAATGTTTGTTATTAGACCTTGATACCTGCATGGAGGGTAGAAGAACTAGGATGTATAATTACTCCTGGCCCTCTCCTGGCTCAAGGGGAGACTGTGTTTGGGTCACAGTCCAGCGCTTCTGTTTCGTGCCTTGCCTCCACGCTGCTGGTAACAGCATTCTCTGCTGCTGCTTTTCTCTTCTACTGGTTGGGCAAGAGTTGACCACTTCACCCAATAGCAACATGCTTTCCTTTTTCTGCTTTTTGTTTGTACTGTGCCCCCTCTCTCATTGGCAATCCACTTCCTTCATCAATCTGCTTCTCAGCTTGTTTTTCATTTTCCACCTGGCTTGTGTCACCTAGGATCTGGTGGCTTATGAAGTTTGAGTCCTGCCACACTCAAAGAGGTCTATCTGTCAACGTATTATTGTACCCTTTCTAACATAAGGTCTGTATCATGTATTTGAAGAACATAGTAGGGTCTGAGGGTTGTTTTTACACTTGCAGAGCCGGTATGGTCTCCAACCAAATCCTATGGGTGATAATGCTCAACTTGCAGTTTATTTTAGCTTCAGTATTCTATGCGCTAGGGCATTTAATTGATGTGACAAAAATGTCTGGGCAGAAATTTTTAAAACGTGGGGCTTGCAGAGGAGGGCTCACTTGGAAGCTAATCAGTGTGCACTGCAATGCATCTCAGAAAGATTCTGGCCATCTTCTTACCCGGTCCTGTTAAGTATGACACCATGGGACCATGCTGGATGCTGCAGGCCACTTGCATGTGAAGAATGCAGGGAATACTTTGACTTATACCAGGATTTGGATGTCTGTCATTTTTTCCAGGCGGTGACTCCATTTTTGATGGGGTGTCAGGCTGCATCTGCAGCATATTGCTGCAGTATCATTGTTCAGTAACAACATTGTAGCTGGAGGCAAAGCAGGGCAGGGACTTTGAAGCACTTTCACTAAGTCAGGAATGGAAAGATCTGAAAGGCATCAGGGTTTGGACTCTTGATTCCACTCAGGAATCCTTGAAAATTAAATCTGTTGAGCTCAATTAAACCCTTTCCTGTTTAATGAATACTCTGGGTACCTGAAACACATGCCAGTAAACCTTAATAACATATTCCACAGCTTATGTCTTCTTATTATCTTTTCTTGTATTTCAGAGTATGCCAGCAAGCTACTGTATGAGGGTCAGCTGAGCAACTTGGGGGTAGCATTGCTATTTAGGTATGAAATCAGGAAGGCCCTTCAAAGGGTGCCTGTGAAACCTCTGTCCCTGCAACTACTGTCTCTTCAGTTTAAGATGTGTATTTCTCAAGCAGAATTGGTGGGAAAGAACTTTCATATTCCTATTTTTATTTGGGATGGTTTTAGGTATGTGTCTACCTGTAAAGCCATGTGTCCTTGTACCATCGGTGCAATGCAAGGGCATCTGCAAGAGGATGGCAGTGATAACTACAAGTGCCCAGAGCCACTTTTACGGGTTATAATCTTACGTATTCAGGAATCTGTTCTCTCATAGCCTGGGACATGGCCCCTGCTTATAAGTTTTGGTAATGTGTTGAGAAAGGCAAACTCTGTGATGATGAACTGCTGTTTTCTCCATATGTAGGTCATAACTTGAACAGGACTTGTCACTGCTTTAAGATTAAATGTTGTTACCTTTCTTCTACGGTAACTGTTTTCCACCCATGTGAAAAATATCTGTTTCTTGTAAATTTGTAAATTTAAGTAGTGGTTGTTTGGACAATTGATGTCTTTAAAAGATGTCTTGTTCTGTACCTCTCAATAAGATTTAAAAATCAATCAAAGTCTGAAAACTGTATACTCTCCACAAACTTAATGAATGCATGTCTCTCTGCGACATTGCAGCTTGCATTATATTTTGAATTAATTGGCAAACAGTTACATAAAGAGATCATATTAAGGTCTCTGAAGAAGGAAGCTGGGTTAAGAATGAGCTTTCATCTTTAAATCTGCTTTTTCTGACTTTTTAAAAGCTTGATTTGTCAAGATGTAGTTGACTTCTGTTTTGTGTATAGATTTTCTATCTTTGTTTTTCTTTTAAACAAAGCATGTGGGGGGGAAGCCAATATAACATCAAAGCATTAAAATAAAGAGCTTTAAGGGAAGGAAAAGAGAGATGTTAAGATTAGGTGAATGTGGGAAAGCAAAGGTGTGGAGGAGATATAATCAAGTAAATAAAGACATGGCAGTGAACTGCTCTAATGAGACACAAGGCTAATTAAAGAAAAGGAACAGATTTAATTATTCTCAGATATTTTACAAGGCATGGGAATGAGGCTACCCCAAATCTCAGTCCTGCTGCAACTCAAAAAAAAAAACCAACCCAACTTTTTTTTTTTTTGTCTTCCCCTATGAAAGCACTGGAAAAAAACTCCCTGAGATCTGGCCTCATGAATCATGTGTTGTTTTCCTTCTGGTGATGCTGTTTCAAGAGGCAAGTTATGTGTTGTTTTTCCTCGTTCTGCTTTCCACTTGATTTTTAAGGAACCATATTTGAAACTGGGTTTCAAACAATTTGCAGCCTCTGCTCCTTCAGAAGAGTAGAGTCCTAGGTCTCACATTTATTCCTGCATGAGCCCTATTTTTACAACTCAAATTGTGGGCCATAGCATCAATTCCTATTAATCTGAACCTACCTAGAAATGAAGTTTCTGTCCCTGACCCATCGCTGCTATCCTGTGGTGGAGGTAGTAGCTTGAAGTAGTCTGCACCTCTTGGGCTATAGAGTAGCCTAGGTGGATATTGTTCCTTGATTAATCTCAGGAAAGGATGGAGAAAAATGGAAGTGTGAGTTGTTTGGACTATGCTGAATAAAGGTGACAGAGTTACTGTTTTAAGCATGAGCTGCAAAGGATTCATCAGCCAAATTCAGAGGCCTCCAGCTCTCGCCGTCTGTTGATAAAGGAACCTAGGCATGCACCACAAAGCTGTAGGGTCTCTTGGGACCAAGCACCTGGATGTTGGGCTTTGCAGCCCCTAATTCATCAATGCCTAAACACTTCACTGGGTCAAACGCATGAGTCTAAAATCCTATGAGTGCTTGATCTGCCTCAGCTGAAAAGGAAGCAATTTGTAAAGATTATATTCTGAAAATCAGGCACATTCACACTTTAGGTTGGAGGGCGTGTGTGCTTGCCACACAGAGGCGCAGGGACTGAAGCTGCCTCTGTAGAAGATAAAGGCAAACCTTCTGATGCCTTCCATGGTCCAGATCATTGTTGACCTGTTCTGCTATCATCAAAAAAGAAAGAACTCTGACAGGTTCAGATTTCAGACAAGATGCCTTCCCCCACCACATCCCTCCTTCCATCCCCCTTGTCCTCCGAAGAAAACTTGTATGCGCTCGCCTCTTTCACCACCTTGGCACTGTATTAGAATACTTGCAGCAAAAGGAAAGAAAGGAAAAAATCCTGAAAGCCATGCTTTTCCCTGTCAGTTGGCACCATCGCTTCAGCTTTCATCAGCAGGAGCAGCATGCCAATCTCACGCCAGCACAAACAGATGTGACTCTAGAGCTTTGAGTGTCCAATGAATGAGGCATTACTTGCTGAACTATGCTCTGAAAGCGGCCAAATGCACCAGCCTTAGGATTTTCCATTGAGACAGGTGGTTTCTCAGAGCTCTGCTTCAAGGTGCCTGGATTTTGGTTTTCTTTATTTATTTATTTTCCCTGCCTTTGTGCGCTGTCATTATTCCAACGTTCAGCATATGATTTCTGTTTCATAAGAATGTTATCAGACCAGGGTAAGTGCATGGGAAGGCTGTTTGCTGCTCTTTGAAAACCACTATATACATAATGCAGGACTGTATATATAGATGGTATGAAATGTATTCCACATGCATTGGGAACTCACGTGTATTGAAAATTTGTGCAACAGATAAACTGTATTTTAATTTCCACAAAACCAGCCAGTTTTCATGCTATTTGAAATATATAAAGCAAATAAATACGTACGATTCAGTACGCTCCGCTGAATCAGAAAAAGGAGGTGCTTAGTTGGCAAAACCACTTAATCCAGACATCTACAAGGGAAATCGCGTAAGTCCAACGATGCTTAGTGGCAATGAGTGCTACTTAATAGGGATTGTAGTTCTGCTTAACTGGGACACCTCCAGATGATTTAGTAGGCTTAGTGGAACGGGGCGAACAATTTGCAGGCTATATTCTTCTGAACACATCCCTTTTTCTGATATGCAAAAAAATCACCGAGTGGTCTGCAATATTTGGAATGATATTTGCTCCTCAGAATTTTGCAAAGGCTTCCCTATGACTACTCCTTGCATGGCCTGCATGCCAGTACAGTAAGAAATCACTGCTTCCTCATGAGCCCGAGCTGACAGTTGGCCACAGTGGATTAGCCAATTTTTTGTGAGACTAGCAGGATCTACTATGATCATCTGTCCTGACATCTGGCCTACGTTAGCCAGAGAATTTCATCCTGAAGTCTCTCCATCAGGCCCATCAGTTTTAGGTTGAAATGCAGTTCAGCTTCTGTCAAGGTAGGAGTCACAAAGCTGATTTCCTTCTTCAGTGATGCCTTCCTGGTGTTCGTGCAATAGACATTAAATTAGAGATGGAATCCCTTCAGACCCAGGACCTCATACCAGGGTGAGAGAAGAAACAGTTCTTAAGTGGCAAACCATGTTGAGAAGCAATGATGTCACTGATCCATGGTCTTCAAGACAGGATCGGTTTTGTTTAAAACATTCTGGAGAGTCTTTTGTCTAACCTGGCTTTAAAAGCTGCATGCACCATGATATCCTTTGGCATTATTTCGCTAGCTTTCACTAATATTGCTACATTGCTTAAGGGGTCCAATGGCATTGGATGTCCAAAAACCAGAAGGTGTATAGGCAAGAGGTATATAGGTAAGATAATAATATATAGGTAGGATAATAATATACAGTAAGAAACTATTTCCTAAATAACTTAGGATCTGGAGAAACTGAACAGACAACCAAAAGCAAGTGGTATTATCCCCATTCTGCATATGGAAAGCTGCATCTTGGACGAATTAAACAAGTTCTTCAAAACTCAGAAGCAGGATTGGGACTTGAACTCTTGTGACTTTGCAGCCTAGTCCTGTCTTAACTGCAAGACTAGCTTCCTCCTGAGATAGGGAATGCTCAAGGTAAGATTAGATTCAGAGACTGGAAAGCAAGTTGAATGCTGAGCTGTATGACAAGATGTTCTTGTGAATTTTTAATCCTTGGCTGTGTGGACATGTGTGTAAGGCAATAACCTGAGGAAGTCTGTCCTACATTTTGGAAACTGCTGTAGTTTTGCAGCTCTTGGAATGAGTCTCAAGTGAAAAATCTGTTCTGTCGCACATTCCCTATTACGTTCCCTCTAGATAAAGCTTTAAACCTGTCGACTTAGTGGCTGTTATTCCAGGAATTTATCCTTGGAACCAACTGACAATATCCCTAATATTTGGCTAGAAAGAAATCTCTTCTGGGAAAGACCAAGATGGTGCAAGCTGATCACAAATTGATAGTTGTCTGTTTCCTTGTTATAAAAATTCAATGCTCTGTGATTTTTCTACCGGGGGGGGAAAAAAAAAAATCAATATTTAGCTAGTCCCTTACAAAACACTTCAAATCTTTCAGCAGCTTGAAGATAAAAGTTTCTTTTCTCTTTCACCTGGTTCATACCTATTGGTTTCTTCTTATAACTACCAGTGTGAGTTTAATTCCAGGAAAGTAAAACTATGTTAACTTTTTTTTAAAAATACGTAAAAATGGAGTTATACTGCTGTGGTTCCCTACTCCATGGAACCTCCCTGGAGGAAAGGCTGGGATATCGATTCTGTGGAAAGCTGGACTTTTAGGGCTATTCTAGAGGTTGGGTTCAGCAGAAGAGATGAACACAACTTAATTATACATTAAGTACCTTAAAGATGTCCCTGCTCACTGCAGGGGGTTGGGCTAGATGATCTCTAAAGGTCCCTTCCAACCCAAAGCATTCTATGATTCTAATTTTAAGTATACAATCAGCTTCAGCTCTAGCGGCAATATTCATGTACTCCTAGTTAACAGTGCTTCCATTGCTGAGGTACTCATAAATTTCGAAGTTTCTGCTTTGCTGTTACCAACCATGTGAACGCTTGCAGTCCCTCTCAGTGCAAAGTCAAACAGTGGAGTTAACATCACCAGCTAAGCAGCTGAGGAGCATCCTGAGAAGCTGTTCCTTCATCCTGAGCTCCTCCTACTGCACCACCTATGGAAAGAGTTCACAGCCTTTTCCCTCACAGCTCCTCAAAAGGGCTGGTTCTTCTCTTACCCTACGCTTCCTGAAGGTCTTCAAGCATCAAACTATAGGCGTGTGGAGGGTTAACTGTGCAGATGATTACTGAGTTAAGGATCAGGCCCAGACATAAGCTTAACTAACTGTGTAGACACACTGTGAGTCACTGGGAAGCTTTTGAAAATCTCACCTTAAAGGTCCAACACAACTGCCATTGAACTCCAAGTACTGACCAGTGGAAACTGGGCTGGACCCTCAGCAAGGAATTCTATGCACGTCCAATAGATTTTACAGTGTTTGTTCAAAAATCACTTTTAAACAGGCATAATGTGCTGAAGCACCATGTCTGTGTGTTTGGAATAATTAAGTGGGAGCAAATGCAGAGCCTTCCTTTCTCCTAAGAAAAGGCAGGACAGGGGAGAAAAACTTCAGTTAAAACTAATTCCTGTTTTTCCTATGAATTTGGTCTATGAATTTTTCCTATGAGTTTGGTCCTATGAACATTATACAATACTGACATTGTACAATATTTCCTCCTGTTCTTTTGTTTATCTCAGGTTTGAAATGTTTCTTAAAGTCTATCCAGTCTGAGGTGAGGTCCATATTTCTAGAGAAGGATTTTTACCTTGATTGGTGTGTCTTAAGGGCTCTGCTGCTGAAATAGATGGAAACGGCAAATTTTGTGCATTGCAGTCTGTAAATTCTTGCTCCATAATCAGCTGCCTTCACAACTGGCACACAAAAAATCGATGTCTGATGGTTTCTGTGATTTTACTTTGCCCCTTGGAACAAGTCAGGAGCTGGACCTCGCTGTCAGGTCCTTTAAAATTGTGTCCAATTGTGAAGTCTGGGGGAGAAATAACTTCCAAAATTTAGGAGCCCGTGTGTTGGAAGTCAACTACAAACTCATTTTAATTTTTTTTGACAGTGGTATGGGTCTTAAGATGGGTTATGGGTATCCTATAAAGTGTAATCCATTGCTCGTATTTGACCCTTACCTACCTGTAACATCAGGCAGAGGGCCCGTATCTAGCGGTACCTTCTGTGCATGCTTCTTTGTCCATCCCTTTTCAAGTTTGTAATTTGCTCATTCCGAGCTGGTAAGTGTTTGCTTGTGTATATCTGTGTGTATCAGGTGTAGATTCACTCAGAGCTTAGAAATGATTAATCAGGTGTAATTAGTAAGTAGGGCAGTGCACGTTCCCACACCGTATGACAGCTGTGCATTGCTCTATGTCCCCCTATGCATCCAGGTAATACCCAAATGCAGTAGCACTGCTGGTAAGGAACTGCAAAAGAACCTGTTTGCTGGTGAATTTACGTGAAAAAAAGGAACAGGATTTTCCATTGAATGTATTAAGCTATTAACTATGTTGATGTAACCACCTCTTTTGGAATGATACGAATGATTTTATCTACCACACATTGATTAAGATCTAAGAGAGACAGTGACTATTCAAGGTTGGACCAGAATAATAAATCAATAATGATTAATAGCACAGAATGATTTTCATGCACAGATCATCTCTTTGGCAGGGAGGAAACCTGAATCATATGTCAATTCACCAGCAGGACATGGAGACCCCTTACGGGACTGTAGCCACTGCGTTAGTACTGCCTGACAAAACAGAGGGAAGGAATCTCATAGCCTTACACTTTCCTCTATTTCCATCCTTTTTATGACTGGACCAGTCCAAGCAAAGTTAGTCAACACCTATGATGATAACATAGTCCAGCTGACAGTGATAGCAAAAGGGCAGAAATATTCTGTGTCCAATGGACTACTGATATGATCCCAATGGTGAATGTAATGCAAGGAAGGGACGTGTACATGGGTGGCTTGATTCTCATCTGAAAACTGCAGATTTTCTTATCCTTCAGGAGAATTAGACCTGATTTCCACAATTAAGTGAGAGACAGAAGCATATGCACACGTAAGACAACATACCTGTTTTTCGGTCCGTATGCAATATCAGTGAAAACACGTGTCTTTGTATAACTTCTAGCCCACATCATATAATGTAATGTGCAATTGGCATTTGGTTTGATAACGAAAACAATGTTTTGTGCCATGATGATCCCAATTCTATACTTGACTGCAAGGTCATTTAACAAATCTTTCACAAGCAGGAGATCTTTTTAATAAAACTGTCCCTTTTCTCTCCCTTTTGCTGTTGCTTTAATATGCTGATGAGACAAACTGAGCAGTTCAAACGTGTGAACTTTAAATTACTTAAAAGTTGGTGTGTTTGAAAGTCAACTGCTTTATAAGCCGTGCCGACGAAAGGTCTCCCAGTTAGTCCAGAGAAGTTTTTTTTTTGCTGTCATTTCTGTCCTGTTAATTTGAGCAGAAACTGTAATTAGATGTAAGTGGTCTTGTTCCCACAGAAATGAATGGCAGCATCTGGAGAGAGACAACCGTTCCAAATGCTTTTGGCTACCGGCTCTCTACAAGTTAGCAGTATGGAGCAAGGGCCTGAATCCAGACTTCTGTCGGCCTAATTTTATATCTGTGGAAGCACAACACTAAATCCAATATTCAAATGCTGTGCCATGATGGGTGTAGGACAGAGTACATTCCAGACTTTTATGTTGCCTGCTCCTCTTGGGAGGCCAATCCTCGCTGCATCTCCGGGTGGGATTGGATGCGTTTCTCCGAATGACCAGAGCTAGGAAAAGGAGGGATGCTGGGGCAAAGGCGCGCTTTTTTCCCCCCTCCCTTTTCCATTTCATTATCCAGTTTGACAGTATCTGGGCTCTGCTTCCCCAGACAGGAGCATGGCTGTGTTTGTAAACAGTAATTGAGTTAAAAGATGTTTTGTGTCAGAGCTGAGCTCATTTCTTTTTTTGCTTTTTCTGCAGAAGGGCTGCTCCTGTATGGCGGTGCGGCTGCCGCCGCTGCAAGTGTCTGCCTTGGAGCACTGGGTCTCCGCAAGGTCACGCAGCTCCTTATCGCCACCAAAATACATCTTCAATGAGCATTTATCATAATCAGCACCAGAGTGTTGCTTTTTTATCAAACTTTCTGTCCCCTAAAGGAGAATCAGACTTGAAGCTGATAGTGCTATTTGGGCGTAAATATTTCCATTCAGCCTTCCCAGTTAATTGAAATGGGATGAATTTCTTTTCTTTCCTTTCTTCAGCTTTTTAAACTTATCTTTCTTTTTATGTTCAGGAGTAGCTTGCAATCTTTCAGAAGCATTTTCATCTCTGGCCAGCCACTATATGCAGCTTACTTTGCCTTGTACCACATAGCATTGCAACATCAGTCACTTGATACCATGTGTGACAGCTAGACGTGCAGGACAAACATGATGGCACTTCTAAGTGCCTTTTATTAAATTTTCCTACTGTGCAAAGCCAATTCTCTTGTTTTACCTTGCTAACACTGATGATAATGTAGTCTCCTCTGCTTGCTGCTGTTCTCCAGGGGTGTGTCTAGTTTCTCTAAAATATGCAAAGGGAGGGGGAAGGAATATAGACTGAAATTTTTTAGAGCTGCCTGAAAGATTTACAGGAATGGTTCCCATGAGTCTAATGGGACTTCTGAATCTAAACCCTTTCAAAACTCTCAAATCTCTGACTTCTGCAGTTATGGAGGCATCAATGATGGCCCAATAAATGAGGGGAATTGAGATTTGCAGTTGAAGGGTTGTCTCCAACTTACTGTTGTGTATAAAAGAAAATATAGTGTTTCTTCCCCAAAGCCAGGGTGCTTACCCTGAGTGCAGAATGAAAGTCTGAGCATTTACAAGTAAATCTGTTATTCAGTGTGGGAATTAAATCAAATTATTCATCCTTTAAGAAATTTAGGAACGTCAGACTCTTCTTTCCTTGATAATTTCAGTAATACGGTGGTAAAGTCCCTTCCAACTTGTCATATGGCTAAGGTTCAGTGACATCTTTTCTCTGTGCATTTGACACTGTTGACTGTGTACACAAAATTATTATGCAGTCACAAATAGGTATATTCTGCGGACAGTAATTCATACTGTTAGATGTAAAGAATAATCTTTCTATCACAAAATAATATTTTTACTGCTGGTTTTGCAGATGCTAGAAATCTTTGTTTGCTGTTAAAAGTTGCCTTCTTTTCTCTCTGCCAAGGACATGCTGGTAGTTCTCTGCAAAAATTCATGGACCTCTGAATTTTTCAGAAATGCTCAATTTTATTTCTTTGTCTTCTGGTTGCCCGCTAGGATGAATGCCTGTAGCATGGCCTTCCCAGAGATGCTTAGTTGGCCTTTCTTCAATCATACTCAGCATTTGCATTCTATTGCTACAATTTGGATTTCATTATACTCACTCTATTTGGCTGTTCCTATATTTTCTGTACTTTCCTATAAGATCTTCTGCAGGCACACAGTCTGAACTCAGGATTCATATTAATGCTATATTTGAAAGGAAAGGTTTTTTTGCTTAGTAAATATCTAGATATAACCATCCATATAAGAACAAGAAGCACTGCTGTTTTCCTGTTTGGTCTTTTTCTCACATTAGTGATGGTAGTCTGAAGAAGGCTGACCTTGACTAGCATTTGCAAGGCTTGCTTAATGATCCATGAGAATCCATGATCAGAAGCAGGAAGAAGAGTAGTTAATTGTTTTTAATTCTTTTTTTCTTGGTTGTTAAGAGACTAACAGTGCTCTCTTTAAATTATTCCCTTGCACAAGCTCATGGGGATTGTAAGCTACCTGAATTATTACTTTTGGTTAGTGAAAGCTAGGTAGGCTTATCCAAACCCTGACCTGTCTCTTGCTATTTCTTCAGGCATTATCATATTCTGGTGGAGGCTGATTCTGAAGGGAAGGAGACGACTTTCGGTGATGCTAATGTAGACTACAAGAACAGAGAGGTGGTCTAAGTGTCTAGACTCTTAATTATTGTTTTAATGAGATGGTGTGAATTCTGTTGTAAAGGGGTTTCTCTTCATCACTAGGGTAGCAATTTAGTTGGCTGTCTTTCCAACAGCCTGCCTGGGAGGGTGGAGAATGGGGGTGAGACACACAGGAGATCCCTCATGCAAGCGCTGTGGAGGACAGCAGCTGTAAGACCCCTGGTCATTGGTGCTGTCGGAGCAGATGCATGGCAGCGCCACTGAGAGGTCAGAGATTTGGGAATCCAGATGTTTCTGCAGCAGGGGAGCTTTGTCAGAGTCCAGTGCAGCCTTGTGCAAGGAAAGCAGGAGGTGGCCTGAAACCCTCTGAAAGCTCTGTGTGCTTGGGCTCAGTCGTATCATGGCATGTCACCTGTTAGGCAGATGGAGGAGAGGAGGAGCACGGGGAGCACCTAAACTGCCATCTCCAAGGGCCTCTGAGACTTTGCAAGGGAAGTGATCTGAAATTAATTCTGCAAACAAATTTGCCTTTATTAAAGAATTTCCTGGGATACCACAGGTAACATCTCCAGCAGCTATTAGCATTGTATGGTGTATCGCTTCACTTTCAGTCCTTTGTCTAGACCAAATATTAATGACTTGAGATAAATACAGTTCCTGGTGATTTCATCTATGGTGCTGTAAAACCTGCCCAGTTCAGGATGTCTCTTAGTCCTGTTTGACTGTCCCTTTGTGTTGTGAATGTGACAAAACAAGTGTAGGGGAGGCAGGAGAACGCCAGGAGGCAGAAATATCTCCAGTCATTCTCAGCTGTGGAGTGTACTCCATACAAAATCTTTTGCCTTAGTATGTAGTGGAGGTGGGTAGTAGCTAAGGTGCTGCTGATAATTGAAGAGACCTCCTGGGTCACAGATTTAGGTCACCTCCTGACCCATGCAGTGATGTGCTATAGTGCCATTCATAAACAGATCAAGGTCCATTCTAATCCTAGCTTGGGGTTTGTTTTCTTGGGTGGAGGGGGAGAACTGTCCTGCTAGGCCACTTAGCCAGGCAATGCCATACCCCCTCTGATCTTATACTCTGAAACCTTTCTCTAATTTCCAGTCTAAATAAGATCAAGACTCTCTTATGCTCATGTGCATTACTGTCCTTTAGCTTCAGTAGTTTCTCCCTCTAGGCATTAAATCTACAGATTTATTTACAGCAGATCTATCCCCTCCCAACCTTGTTTTGCTAAGGCTGAAGAATTATTGTTTATTTGCTGTCTTGCCCCATCAATCCCTGTGACAAAGCATCACTTCTCAAAGAGTTATTGGATATCTGAAGCTGCTTTAATAAGAAGTCACTTAGCTTTTCTCTCCACCAGCTCTTGCATTATTCCCTGAACAAAGCCACTTTGGTCTGCGGAAAGTCTAGAATTCGGCTCAATGTCAGAGTGACATCCAGTGGAAGAGTGGTAGAGCATCTCTATAGCACACCCACCTGGCAGAATCTCGGTTGTCATTGCTTTAAATTTATTTTATTCTTGCTCCACCGAGCAGGGCAAAATTTGCCAAAGTCAACATGTGATGAATGAAATGGCTTTCGTTGTGAGACCTGTCAATACACTTCAGCTTCCTTACAATAAAAGGGTGACTCCTTTGACGTCTGGGACTTGCACCTGTCCTCCTTCTGAAAGCAATACATTCTCGATATGCTGAAATGCCACTCTTAGAAAATCAACAGAGTTAATCTATTGGGAACACTAAGGTCTCAGGGCCAGCTGTTCAGCTTTTCTTAGTATCATAGCTCCATTGATCTAAAGCAGCTCTGATGATACACACTGACTGCTCATACCAGATAAACCCCCTTTTTTCGTTATTTTGTGCAAGGAGAATAGTGATTAAGGCTGATCTGGGAACAGAACAAAATGGATTATCATAATAAGTAATAACTGGCAAAGGGGAGATCCCTATAGTTTGGCCATTTAATGTTTAACTTTAAGTAGGAAGGGGTGGGGGGAAGCAAGAGATGCTCTGGGCTTTTTCTGCCCATATTAAGTAGGTGGTGGACAAAATGAACCTTTATTCCTCACTTCCCTGTGGTTCCCACATGGCCTTTTTTTCCCATGAGCCACCAGCATCAGTGTCCAGGATCTTGGTCCCCTTCCCTTCCCCTTCTCGCAGGTTTTGGGCACCAGGAAATTGTATTCACTGGGTTGTAATGACTCCTGATGGCGGGCAGACTGTGGTTGCTGCTTCAACCTCATGGCAAGCGGGTGGAGAAATGTCCTTATTGACCCATTTATTGTGATGAGTTGTTATCATCTTTTTAATTCTCCAAAGAAGATGTTTAGCTTATGGATCCTGGAGAACTTGTGGGATGCTGGGAGAACCTTTGACCAGGAAGATTTTCCCCACCTCTTCCAAATGTCTTACAGGCAAACAAGAGGAAAGCTTAATTCACTTGAAAAAGCACAGTGTTTAAGGTAATTTGAAATCCTTTATCTATCAGTATTCTTGACAGCAATCAAGCACAATAGAAAATAAATAAATAAATTAAAATCCCGTAGCCATGGAAGCACACTTTAGATCAGATTTCTATTTGCATGCTTCATACATATACATAAAACATATTTCATGTACCAAGTTAAATAATGCACAATACTTAAACTATTCTTACTTTTTATCCTTTGGTTATTGTAATTACAAGTAATTTTGTGAAGGATTTTCTATTTTTAAGAAATCACACTTTTGTACTTGATCCAGCTAACAGGATTTTCTTACATTACTTCATAAAGAGACCATCTTTAAACTTCTAATGTTATTTCTTATTCATTAGTACATATGCCTGTAGGGTATGTTCATAAATGGGTTAAAGTTACAAAGTTATGCTTATAAAAGCTCATGGTAATTTGGAGTATCAGGAGGATTTATTAATTTTGAAATCTTAAAAGAGCAAAAGCTAAAATGAGATTGGATTAAGTATATTCTTGCATGCAGTTATTCTAAACACCCTTAAGGACCGCAGACTAACTTACAGAGGACATTATGCAAATATGAATATATCTCTAAGTGCCTCACAGGCTTGCTGATGTAATATTTTACATGGTTAGTTAAGTACATCAAGTAAAAGGTTTGACCTTGATATACTGTAAAAGGTACTTATCCCACAACACCCAATTGTTTTCAGTGCCATTGTGAAATATATCACTCAAACGTGCAAACAATTTTGTGCATAAATCTCATTAAATGTAGCTCCAGCAGCCAAACAGCTGTCCACAATACCCAGTCTCTTTAGAAGACCAAAGAACTGCTTTATAATTTATCTTTATCAAAATGCTGTTCATATTTATCGACAGTACCAGGCTGTACTTATGTAGTGAGATGACAATTTCTTATGAGGACAAATAGAGTTTCTAGGCTTTATTACTGGCACCTGTTCCCATTACACAGTTCAATTTTTTTTTTTTTTGAGGACACATATAAGGTAGAAGACTACAATGCCCTAAAGTCAAACAATGTTTTGGGGATGGAAAACAAGTTCCAGTTTTGATCTCAGCTCGGAATTTCTGCAAATTCTTGGATTTACTTTCCTCTCTGATTATGCAGCAGTAAGCTTGACTATAGGGACTTAAATGTTACATTTTCCTGTATCTTCACTCCTCCTGCCCCGACTCCATTCCATATATATATGTGTGTGTGTATTCATATATATTTTTTTTCCATTGAGGTGGTAATGAAACAGAATAGAAAAATGGATTGCTAAATATTGCGTTATCTTTTCTGTATGTGTATCTGAAGGGAAGATTGGCTGATGTGGCACCTGCAGATTACTTCAGGGTAAATCCTTGTTTGTTCTGTTTAGCATTTTTGTGGTTATCACTAACTGAACTGGAGAGAGAGACTCTGTAGATGGATGGGGTAGGTATGGGTTCCTTATATTAATCAGATGGAAAAAACAGATATTCAGTCCTGCACACCAAGACATCAGCCCCCTTCTAAAGTCTGTATCATATCAAGCAGTTCCTGTGGGGTTCAAGCAGTAAAAAATATAATCTCTCTCAAGTTCCTCCAAAGTGACCAAAGTGCTCCAAGAATATTTATGGCACATTATGCTGGACTGTAAATACCCAATTGGGATCTGCTTTCTCATGTGGTGGTTTGACAGTGATCACATAGTTGGGAGTATAACAAAAAAAAAAATTAAATAGTGCAATTTCATTGGGGTGATGTTGATGATGTGGGCTGTAGCACTCCAAGTAGTGGTTTTTTGTTAGGTCTGTCTTAGGAAAATTACAAATTAGCTGTGAAGGACTACTGAGAATATTTCATTAGCATTTGCCAACTACCTGGGAAAACTTCACCTGCTGGATGTGTCACAGACTGAAATATTATCCCACAAAAATAGGAGAATACAGCCTTTGTATGAGTAAGAGCTATTTCTGTGATTCTGCCTGCCACATTGTGGTTTTGCTGAGTGGAAGAAGCCAATGGTTTTCATATCAGATGAATGGCTCTTAGCTCTTCTGTATAGTAGGATGCTACTTCTGAAACTGAGATTGTATTTTGTGGTGACAAATTAGGTCTCAGATCCATTTGTTTGAGGCTCTCCTATTTTGAAGGTTATGTCCCCTGAGAGGAGAAGAGTTTGGAGGCAAGATGAGGTTTGAGAAATTGTGTTCTTCTCAGAGCCTTATTTATAAGGAAGCCTGTAATGGATAGGTATCATCAAATTATTGCTCTTATTTGGCTGGCATTTGAGATGAACCCATTTCCATGCCACAAAGACACATCCAAGAATGCATCTATGTCCTGTAGGGAATAAATGGAGTAGAATAGCCATGTATAAATACTCTTTTCCTTGTATCTCTCCCTTCTTCAGACCAATATTTCTGTATTCATATGGGTAATTCTGGATATCCATGTCTTCTGTTGGCTATATCTAACAAGAGTAAGCCTTCTGCTAAAAGGTAATGAAAGAAACTGTGTTTTGGGAAGGTTACTGATTTCTTTTGCTTTCCTTTGGAAAATATAATTACTACAAAGGATGATTTCACTAAACACAGAAGTTACCACTGGGATCTCTGAGGATGCAGTGCCTCTGAACAGAAGCTTCCATCTCTGCAGGTGTGGATGTTAATAAGGTAAGGGACTGATCTTTAACGAAGTCTGGTACTTGGAGCAATATGCCACACACATCGTAATTTAGGACCTGATCCACAGAAGTGTGGTATTTGGGTAAGCGGTTGGGTGCCTTGTGGATTTACAAACACAATTAAACAGATTAGGTTAGGTTGGTAATTCACTGGAAATACTTGTTGGTTCCATTTGTCATTTGTCTGCAACTTTGGCCTCCGAGAAACCTGCCTGAATGTGTCTTAATTCTGCATGGTGTTTGAAAGAATTTCTTTTCTTAAGATGAGTTAATTAAGTAGGCTCTTAGCTATGCATTTTTTTAATCACAGTGTACTGCTGTGTATGAGCACACTACACTTATCCTTTTTATCTACTAAAACCTCATAAACAACAAAAAAGTCATTATTAATACATTCATAATGCACACACATACACAAAACTTGTATAGAAGCACATGCAGCACAGTACATATGCACATAAAGCAGCAAATGGTATTCCTCCATCCAGATCTGACTCATTTTAAATTCAGATAAGGAAAAAATATTACTGGAAAGATAACTTATCATGCTACTGAAGATAGCTTTCCTTTTTCCTTTCTTTTTTTTTTTTGTCCCCACAGTGCTGAGTGTGTGTGCACATGAGCTGTAAAAATCAAACCAAAGCAAAATATTGATCTCTTAGCATGAGAATAAATACAATGCAGTTCAATGGGTGTCAGTGATGATAACTGAAAATTGGAAAAAATGCTTTTGGCCATATAATTTTTAAAAAAAATTTCAATATTCCAATAAGTAGGAAAAAATCTCTCCTTAGGTAGAATTAAAGGTCTTTGAGCCCTAGCCAACATATCTCATTGTGGTTTGAAGAATTTAATTACTTTTTTTTAAACTCATACAATTCAGTTTTTCTGGAATAAAATGGAGGCATATTTTGAAACAGAAACATTGGTTTCAAACTGAGGGACCAAAGTATTTAGTGTTGGGTTTGGTTTTTTTTTTTTTTTAATCAAAACAGTTTATCTCATTTTTGGAGTTCTAGCTTACCATTTCCAAGGCCTACTTTCACCTGCCTGTACTGCAGCATTTTTCTGGAGCAGTGATTTCATAGGTTGAAGGCAAATGCGGAGAAAAGTGCAATAAAGCGTGGCCATAAGGATTGCACCAATGACTGCTCTCCAACCTAGCTGGACAGAAGCTAGATCCAGTTTGGAAGCTGTATAGACACATTAGCATGGGGCTGTGTCCAGGTTGATAAGCCCTAAAAAGCTAATATGGCTCCATGTCTTCTGGACCAAGCCTGGCTTAGACCATGTCGAGCTTGGATCCATCTATACCAGCCTATATAAACATATATAATTTTCTTTCTCTTGAATCTGCCTCAAAAATTCCTTGTGTCCCCTGCCCATGCTTTTGGGAGCTTTCCTGGTGGATTCTGCTACAACAGGCAATCTGTTGTGTGCAGGTGTACAGTTGGTGCCTCTTTCTTGGATGAGAATAAGCAAAAAAAATGAGTGGTTGCACAACAGCTCACCTCTGACGTTGGCGAGCACTGCAAATGCACTCGCAAGCTGGAGCCTTGGGTGCAGAACGTCACTAGCTGGTCGAAAGAATTGGCAGGTGTAGGAGCGATACGGAGGTGCAGCTGAAATTTCATTTCCTCCAGAACCATTCTCCACAAGCTGTGCAAACTTTCTTTAGCTAAATAAATACACTTAAAGACAAAGATTTCCTAGAAATACTCATGGTAACAACTGCCTGTGCTTTCTCTCCTGGAGCCTTAACAAACAGTCTGCACATTTGCATTTTCTCTAATAGTCTCAGCAGTAAACTTCCTTCCAAAAAGAGGGGAAAAAAGGAAATCTTGTGTTCCCTGAATGCAGAAAGAAATTACACATTCTGTCTCTGTCTCTTATACATACAGATACACAGTTTAGTACTTTACATCTTCAAAGCACTGCTCAAGTAGGGACTAAATTGTGTTTGTAAACTCTCGCTTTGGGAGACAAGTTCAAATGGGGCTTAAGTCCCAAATGAAACGTTGATGGTCTCAGTCAAGCTCCTAGTGGACATTTGCTACAAAAGCACAGCATTGTTTGCTTGTATTGATAACAATTAGTATTACTACTCTGTGTTACAGCACAACCCCGATCAAAGACATATTGTACGATGCACTGGGTGTACATGGAATAAAAGACTGGCTCTGCCTCAAAATGTGAACAGAAAAAAAAAAAAATTAGGAGAGGTGATCTGTTCTTCTTTCTGTTTTGCAGAGGAGGAACTGGGGGCTGCAGTCCACAAATACAGTTAAACTGATGCTTACTACTGTCCCGGTTTATTACCTATTTTGCTGAATCCAAGGCAAAATTATGAAGTGGTGTGACCATGGTCACAGGGGGAGTCTATGTCAAAGCCAGGAACAGAACCTAGCTCTCACGAACCCATAGAAATTGTGTTAACTGGAAGGTTACCCTTCCTCTCCAAATGGAGTTTAATGAATATAACACACTTCAATAGGTGTATTCATAAGAAGTTACCCATTATGGATGTAATGCATGAGTTTTTCTCTCTTGGAAATAGGTTACTCTTACTGGCCATTTCCTGGTCAGGTTTTGATGAGTCCCTTTCAGGCACAGTTCCCATTGAAATAGGTTTGCCTGAATGAGGACTTAAAGAACAACTGAATAAAGACCTCTATAATTGCTCTATAATGATTAAATGGTTCCCATGAGCAAGGCAGTTCAGAAAGACGTGCTTTCACTTAGCAACATTCGTGCTGCCAAAATGAAATAGCCACATCTACTGCAGGCAGAACTTCATTCATTATCGTTGCTGCTGCTATTGTGGCAGACTAGAGACTGGGCAGGATCAGGCCAGAAGAGTGGTAGACCCTGTACAAGCAGACTGTACGTGGCAGTTGAAGTCCACACAGTCTTGGGGCTCTTGGTCTGCTCCCCTGTGTGCTGATGATGTGCCCATTTGGAACAGTTTCTTTACTTTGCCTTATTTTTGCCCTATTTGTTCTGCTTTTGAAATTGTATTTGTGTACAGATGTTAGTGATGCAGTTTAAAGGCAATGTTTCTTCAGAAGGATTGGGCTGGAGAGAAGACAGATATATAAACTTTATTTTGAGGTGAGATGCAAACTGTTCCTGCAGGAGTGACCAGTTCTTCTGTATCCATAAGGTTAGCCAAAAAAAGATGGTTTATTTCCCCATTCTCTCATGGGTTTTGTCCATTTTTTAAAAAATCTACATACTGTGGCTTAACAGAAAGGACAAGAATTGTATTGAACTCTTCAGGAGTGAAAAGGGAGGAGGAGGATAGCCTAAAGGGTTGATCGAAAACCTGTCTGAGAAAGTCTCACCCTTTGGACCTGTGGATGCTAGATCTGGTCTTAGGACCACTATGGGATTGTAGAAGGTGGTGGGTGATGGACTATTACAAAGCAGCAAGTGGAGGCCACAGGAAAAGAGTAACCCTCTCAGAGTTTCCAAGAGCATCTTCTCCTTGTGCGTGCATCTTCCCCAGCACTTTTGAGGTTGGTTGTTGGAAGGCTGGAGGTTTTCCCAGCTGGTTTTGAAATGCTCAGCCCACCTTTGGACACACAGGCCACAGGTCAATGCCACCCAGTGAATGCTTGCACTCCAGAGGTAGAAATGGCAATGCTCAAAGTTGAACCATCTTTGGAGAATTCCCTTGAAACTGTGGCTTCCAAACAATGGAGTTGAATTTCTTGAAAATGAGGAGCTCATAAAAATAAGCTATGCATTGTCAGCTGTAAAGAGAGAAGAGCGTTTTGTTCCTCAGGGCCATATTCTAATCTCAGATGCACAGTGTGCATTACCATATAGCTTAAAAAAGCAGATATTTCTAAGATGATATGTGGAGTTGTGCGCAAACCTCTCAAAGAAACCAATATGCTTCAGGAGTTTTTCATGCACTCGAACATACCCAGCAACGACAAGGGCCTCTGATACAGCATCTTTGGTTAAGGGGTAAAAGAGAGGATGGGAAAGCCAAGAAGAAGTGTAGGTGAAGAAGCGGAATACACTAGAGTTGGAGCTGGAAGCTTGTGAGCAGCCATTTACTTCTGAGAGGGACGCGTGGCTGCGGCATGGTAGGTTGTCTGTCTCATGATAATATAATAAAACATCACTGGAACATAAGACTAGAGAATGTATTGAGCCTTACAGTACTGAGACAGTAAGGGAAGCTAATACATATCAAGAAGCTGTGGGTTTTGGTTTTTTTTATCTGGTTTTGGTTGCTTTTTGTTGTTGTTGTTATTGGTAGTCTTAGCTTGCAACATGAACATATCATTTGGGCCATTCAAGCCAGAACTAATTGTGTCAACAACTAACTGGTGTCTGACCTCAGTCTAGCTGCTGGGAAACAGCTGCCAGCATCACAAAACCATCCTGACAGCAGGCAGTGGTGAGTGATCACAGAAAGATGGGGCCAGAAGGAATCTCAGGAGATCATATAATCAATGACCAGGTGTCTCTTCTGTCCCTACAGGCTGAATGTCGAAGTCTTCACACATCAGGAGCCCCAACAGGCATACCTCATGCCTTTGGGAGCTCAGGAACTGGGGGTTTCAAGAGTGGTAGGTGGCAATGACTCCCCATGGTGCCATGCTGCAAGATGGGGCTGGGCTAGGCATGGTTGGGCTGGGCTAGGCATGGTTGGGCTGCAATGATGCTTGGCAGCGTGGTCAGCAGTCCTCGCTTACTTTTCTCCAGAAACTGCAGAGTGGGACTGCCAAGCAGCCCTTGTGCTGGCACAGGTTTGGCTGGCAGCCCTGGGACACTGTCTTTCAGGGGAGCCGCACTTGAACTGGGCGAGCACCCAACGGCTGCCCCTGGAAGCTGGAACATCTACTGCCAACAGCTAGGCTTGCAATAGTTAATGTGTCCAGCTTAACCAAGGATGCTTGTGATCATATGGTAGCGTTTCTTGTCCAGGCAAACATTTGCAAAACATTGCATGGAACTATATAAAGAGTGTGAGACATCTCACCCAACAGGATGGGTAAAGCTTAAGCCAGCGTACAGCACCCTAATTTCTGTGTGCCTGGGTGGTCAGATGTGGTTTTGTGCACCTGAGAGCTGCTTGCCTGAGTTTCACACTGCATCTTGGGTTACAGGGTTGATGTCTGAGATGGGAATGGCCTGATGAATGATTTGCAGGTGAGCACCTGATTTGAAAGGGTGCAGAGACCTCATGCAGGAGCAGAATGCTCTCCCAGTTGTATGTTAACCCATAACAGTTTTCCATTGGATTTTGGCACTCACCCTTGGGTGGAGCAGGAACCAAATGCAGGTACAGCACAGTGGTGATGTCTCCAGGTTTGTAGCTGAAAGGATATTTGCATTTCACGCGTAACCAAAGTGGGGAAAAATCCTCCATTCCACATTGCATAGGAGCTGTAACAGAGCACTGTCATCCTGATGGCATGTTGAAGGGGTTGAGATTTTAGGGTATTTCCTTTGCATGTTTTCCTTATCTGCAACATCAGTTCCCAAGACCATGTGTTGGGCCTTAGCCAGCTTCTTTGTCTTTCATCTAGGAGCTTTTCTTTTACAGGCATCGGGACAGCCGGGGGAGAGAAGACAATTCTGGCTGTGATAGGGAAGTGTCATGGTTTGGCAGGCACCAAAGTCAAATAACATCTCTGAGCCTCGCTCCTGGAGTTCTCACACAACCTGGTAGTAAAAAGAAGACACGAGTTCACCGTGCGCATCCTTGAAGAGACAGAACAGATGCTAGTTATGACCCTCCGGGATCTGTCTGAGAGGAAGAAGCAAAGCCAACTTCATGACTCCATTTATCTACGCCAGGCCTCTAAGATGAATTCAGTCGTGCCAGTGTCAAAAATTGCTGTCAGGTCTTGGAGTTGAATATGGATATTTGTCATCTTCAGAGCTAAAAGCTCTGCCTGCCCCAACCGCATCATTCCTGTGCCAGTGAATGACCCAGTGCAGCATACCTGGTCTTTGGGAAGCAGATGCAGTCACAGATTTGTCTCCTGACTCCACTCAAACTTTTTCCCTGCCTGCAAGGTTAAACTAGCGTAATTCTCAGTAAAACGGTTCACACGGTGGTGGCTTCTCAAACACTGGCTGAACTACTGCGTGGCTTGAGGAAACCTCTCTAATAGTCTCTTAGAGAGATATTGACCTTCATGGCCAGCAGTGACCTTCTGTTGTGATATTCTCCAGCCAAAACTGGTGTAGTTTTGACCTGCAGATCTTTTCCCATCCTTTCTGAAGAAGTTTGGGGAAAATAAGGAAGAAAACCTAACAACGACAGACTAAGTTTTGATGGCAGCTAGGGTTCTGCACTTCACTAAGCATTCAAGCAGCTCTCCAAAGTCTTAACTGTGCTTTTCTATGGCTAAACAAAGCCGTGACAATGAATTTACAACAGTTAAACTCTGCTAGGCCCTGACCCAGCAGAGTACTTAGACAAGTGTAACTCGAAGCAATACAATCACTCGCATGCTTAGGCTTGAGCACATCTGTAATGCCTTGCTGGAGGTGGGCTGGTGCTCAGCACCAAGACTCCAAGGCAGGGATTGCTCAGTAAGGGGCTCAGATAATAGGAAAATAATGACCAGAAAGCTGCCTGTTTATTGCAGCCTCTCTGGAAACACAAGATGTGTGTTTGGGGAGCAAGGACAAAATCAAAGTGGCAGAACAATAAGCTATTTCAAGCACCTGAGAATACATTTCAAGCAAGAGAGAGGAAAAAAAAAAGGTGAAATTTCTGAAGCAGCACTTGAGTGCATTTTTTTTTCTGCTGCTGGTTCATGTATCACCTTTCTTATTGATTTTTTTTTTCTTTGCACTGATATCTTCCAATTCTTCTTCAGTGAAGTAAATCTAAAATGAAAACAAGCCATACATTTGGCCAACCCTGCCTTAAAAATTACACATCAAGAACATTTCCAGTGACAAATACTTTCAAGGCAAACAAACTGAAGAGAAATTAAAAAATCTCTGTGGGGCATAAATATGTAATTACACTCACACAGGGAGCATTTTATCAGGTAAACCATCCTACTTTGTTAATTGAAATGCTGCAGCACAAGGTTTTTTGACAAAGGGGCTGAATGTGCATGCATATTTCTCACCGCTGCTGTTCCGTTTCTCTCTCTCCTTTCCCTGTGTGCTCCAACGATGGGGTAGTGATCACTCCTGCTTTCTTTGTTCAGATATCCTTGTTTCTACCACCTCCACTTAATTCTGGCAGGGAAAGTTTTCCTTTCACTGGAAGCATAGGTTTGTGGGGTTTTTTGTTGATTTGAAAAAGAACCCAAACCCCAGAAACCAGAAAATAAGTCTTTTCCTTAAATTAAATTCTCCAGAAGCAATAAAACCTTGAGAATTAAAAAAGAAAGCAAAAAGAATAGAAAGAACTGCAGGAATGGGGTGCAGCTGTGTTGATCTAATCCCACTAAATCTTACGAGGGTGAAGATGAGTTATGGAGTCAATGGGAGCAAGGCTGAAGTTTGGGACTGAAGAGGTTTGAGGTCCAGATACCAAGCCTTTGTTATAGAAGCATTTGTCAGTATTTAGTGGCCCTGGGCAACACTCAGTGAAGTATTTACAGCATGATCACTTCCAAGAAGCATGGCTGCTGGCAGGCTATTTAATTGTCTAAATGCAAGCTGCAATGCCAGCTGTGGTTTTGCTCCTCCATCTGCAATGGCTCTGCCATGCCAGTTCTCCTGCCCTGAGAAGGAAGCAGGGGCATATCCTCCCCGGGAAGGAGGGGTACAGGGTAGTCCCATACACAGACCAACTGCTAACGCTTGCTCCGCACTGGTGACCAACTGTGACAACAACTAGGCAGTGAGGAGATGTAGTGCCCAGCCTTCCTCTAGAGCAGATAGGGATGCCAGTATCTTGTCCAGTTTCTCTTCTCCCTGCAAAAAAATGGAAAATAATATGTTGTTGTTCTCTTTCATGGCCTATTGCCTAGTTTGCTCTTTCTCTTGCATTTTCTCTCCCTCTAATATGAAGGACAGAAGGCGGGCCAGTTGCACAGCCTTTACCCATCATCATGTGGGGAAACTCAGAAAGGTTTCAATGCTTTTCTTAATGAGCTTTATATGTTCCATACTCCCTTTCTGCCTTGTGCCTATCTTTGCTTTTCTACATATATCCTTCTCTTTCGCAGTCCTCCTTGTAATGCCCCACAAGTATAACCTTGACTCCATTTCCAGTTCTTTTTCCAGGATCTTCTGTTTGTTGTGAACAAAAGAAGATTGACCTCAGCAATAGAAGGGCTGAAGTTTCCAGAGAAGGAGGGCGTTACCATACTATGTACCTCTCCAGGTAAGTCATGTCAAAAGCACATAGGCGTGTAACCCCCTGGAAATCATTCTAAAATGGCCAAAATAAGTTTGAGTGATCTCTTTATCTGTCTCTGCTTCCTTCATCCAGCTTTTCAATGTGATAATAACAGCGTGTCCTCTCATGGGAGTGGTGTGATTGAATAGCTAAGGAATGCGAGTCATTTAGAAACTAAAACACTGTGGTTAAAGACTAAGAAGTTGCCAAGACTCAGAAGACGTGGTCTCCCTTTCATATAACCTTGCCACACAACATAACCCTTCCCCATGATTTAAGTGCATCTGAGGCTAAGGCGTGCCAGGAAAAGGACTGAAGAATGAGCCAAGAGCTCTTTATCTGACCAGACCTTTCTTCCACATCCCAGGTGGATCATGACTGGGCTAAGAAACAAGTCAGCCCCACAAGTCCTGTTCCTTGAGTGGTTTTAATTGGAGAGTCAGCAAATGACACAGATGCATGCTGTTATTCTTTGCAAAGGAAATCAGGCTCAGGGAAGGAAGATTTGCACCCAATTCACACACCTAAATGGAGTCAGAGGGGTAGCTGGAGCCTTTGTCTGAACCTCAAAGATGGTAACATCCCTAGGTTGCGCAGTTTATAGATGGCACAGTGCTACTAAGCAATAATGTTGGAAATAGGAAGGGACTCAAGCTGAACTCTACCTTTGTTACTCAAATATAATATTGCAAGCTCTCAAAATCAGAGGGTGGTGTTGTGTAGGTACTGTATGAGTGCAGAGCAAAAAGATTATGCCTGCCCCAAGGAGCTGATAACCTTGGTACAGGAGGAGAGTGGAGGAGGGAGGGTCATAAAGAGGTGGAAACAAGAAGGAGACAGTGTTAGCTGACACGGTTCACATCAGTTACACTGAACCAGCAGTCTGACAGCTGTCAAACCATTTGGACATACCAGAGCACAGAGGAGAGATTTCAGAAGGATGGTGAGATACAGAATGCACGTGAAGAATGTCCTCACAGGCATGAGAGGCAGTGGAAGAAAGCACCTGTGGAACTGTAATGGGTAGGCAATAAGGCAGGAGACAGGTCTGTTGAGGCAATATTAATTGATGATAGCGACAGAGAGATGGTAGGTTGCTACTGCAGGGGCTGGGAAAGGTCTTGGAGGTAAAAAGCAGTAGCTTTGTTCCCAGTGTCTAGGAAACACTGAGGAGCAGGGGTGGTGGCTCCCTCAACATCAGGTTCATGCAGCTGAACTCTCTTCTGGCACTAGTTACTGGGGCAGGACAGCCTCTTCCCACACGACTCACAGGAAGGCAACTGGGATGTGGGAGCAGTTACCTGAGCTGTAAGCAGGACCAGGGCTTTGAACTCCTCTCTAATGCCTTTCTGGAAGGAAGTCCCAGCCGCTGGGCTGCGTTCTGAGTTTAGTCTCTCTCTGTCTTTGCTGCAGAAACTGTTCTGCTCTGCATAAATATTTAAATATTCCTTCAGATCTGGCAAATCACCTTCAACATGCAGGCTAGAGCTGTTTTCTCCTTGACTCTGAATCCTGAATAATTTTACACAGGAGGAACATGTTCAATTCAGGACATGTGAGAAATCTGGGGTGGTGTAACAGAACATTTCAACCACTAGCATGTCCTTTCCCTTTTATTTTTGGTTGAGTAGAGCCTCCCTGTTTCATCTCTAGAATCCCACCAGTGCTTTGCAGGACCTGGGCAGGCAGGTGAGTTCAGGTGCTCTGAAGACTTTTCTGGTGGAAACTGGAGCATCCAGAGAATTTCATTATCTTGAGAATTCAGCACCAACTTGGCAGGGATTTTGATCTAGACATCCAAGTCCACTTGTGGTTCTAGGTTTTGGTACACCAGGTATTTATCCTTGGTCTATTTTGTTAGACAAATGTTTTGGGCAAGGATATTTGCCATTGACTCTTCAATGTCCTTGGCTGGTTTGTGTCCCTCCTGAGTCACATTCATGAGGATACTTGCCCATCTTTTTCTCTTCCCTTTCTTTGTTTTTTTGAGCTGTATGGTGGATGTTTGCTCAATAAACAGTGTTTGAAGTCAGTTGTCTCCAGGTATTTGTGTTGACTGAAACCACTGTACTGTGGCAGAGAGTGCAAACAGAGCAGCTTAGAAGATACTGTTATGGTTCACATGAAGCCCTCAAACACGACTGATGAGGATTTCCTTAGTGACAGATCAGCGGGTGCTTGAAGGAGTTTGACACTGCATGATTTTTCTATTTTATTACCATTATTTTCCTAAAATACAAGATTGGCTTACTTGAGTTTATATAAAATGCAAATAAGGCATCTTGCATCAATTTGGCTGGAAAGCTGGTTATTCAGACATTCAACTCTAATTCTCCTCCTGCTGTTTTCCCAGGAACATTTTTCCTGGACATTTCAGTATCTCTTAAAAGATCTGCAAAACAGAGCAGCCCTTCAGACAGCCACAGCACCCAGTGCTGAATTGTCAGGGATGGAAATGCAGGGCAAAGGCTTATGGAAGAGTGATGATTTGATACTGGTGGTTTTGTTTATCATTTAAAAAACAATTTGATCATGCAGATCATGCTGAAAATTGGAACATGAACTTCAGCCTGTGGTCTTGCCATAACCACACCAGAGAGGTTGGCCAGAAATTTCTGAAGGTTTTGATTGATACCTTTTCCTTGTATTTTGGTAAAAATATTATGCTCTCACGTTTCCCTGCTTGGTTTTTTTTTGTTATTTCTAATAGGTGAATCTGTATCTGTTTCAGTGCCTGCCTTTTCTTCCTTATAATGTTAATTAACAAATCCAGGCTGGTTTTGCTGAGAGCTGTAACACTTGGTGCTGCTGGTGGGTAGGGCATTCCATAAATCCAAACTGTGATGCCAACTAAAAGTCCACCTGCCTGTGGTCCTTTAAAATCCCTCAGTGATGTTGTAAACCAGATGATGAAACCAGGAAACTGTCTGCCAAACTCAGATTTATTCTGTGGTGCTGTTGTAGCTGGATGAAGTGTTGAAGTACAAGTTGGACTGTGTTATTTCCTGGTAAGGCTGCCCTGTCCCTTCTGAAGAATTACAGGAACACCTCAGAAAATGGAAAATTAATTTCCCACCTGTTTTTTGAAATACTGAAATTCCTTTTATTAGATGTTGTCTTGCCATTTCAGTGAGTTATTTTAGCTTTTTTTTTCTTTTCTTTCATTTGCATTTGTCATCAAAACAGGCCACTCAATTATCTTCTTTTTTACTGCCTTGAGAGTAGGCTGCAGTCCAGAAGTGGATGGGGGCAGCAAGAGATGGGAGGGTTACATGGTGAAGCAGGCTTCAGGGCAGAATTCCTGTTAGCTGGGCTCCATGGACAAGGTCACAGGCTAGGTAGAGGGCAGAAAGAGGGAGTCCTGACTGTAGAGTCATGCCATACAAACATATGAGGAATAGCTACAGCTGTTGGAGAGCAGAAGGGAAAATACTTTTGCGTGAACATTACCCTGGGCTAGCTGGATAAAAAAAAAAAACAACATTTCTTCTCCTCTCCAGATTCAGTATGGATATTTCTTGAGTAGAAGTCCAGAAAGAGCTGAGGAACTCTTCAGACAGTTTGCTGGCCTGTATTGTCCAACACTTGGTTTTAACTGAACATTCACACATATCTTAAAATATTTTTCACAGCTTTTCCTGGGCCTGAATTGCCTGGGAATAAACAATAGTGATTCTTAAAGCAATTGCCTATATTTATTTTCTTCAGACCTTCTGGCCTCTATTTTGACTGCATAAGCATTTGCAAAGCTTTGCTGGCATATGTTAACTCTTGCTCAATAAGTTGTGAGCAGGTACTCGTACAGATTTGTGGTGAAAAGCCAGGCAGCAGACTGTGCTTGGAAGAGTAACCTTAACACTGTTGTGTTAAACAAGGCTTTGACAGTCCCATCTGATGGACTTCACCTCTCATGAACCTTGACCACCCCATATAAACCCAGGCTGTCACCTGATGCCATCTACATGCACCTGGAGTAGAACAGAGCACATGGCATGTGAATGAGCCTGAAGCATGCTGGAGGGCTCAGGTGTTCGGCTCTGGTATATCTCCGTGTGGGTTAGAAGAGCTAGTCAACCCAGCAGCATGGTGCATGCTCTACACATCTTGAGAATGCTGTTATGCTGTGTCACTTTGCTTGCTGATCTTGTAGATAAACTTTTTTCCTGAACAATGCAGATAGTAGCTTTGAAAGGAAAACTGACCTCCAATCCCCCTCATAAACAAATCCAGCTTCACTTCAGAACCCATGCATTTTCCTCGCCCTGCAGCATCTGTCAAAGAGCTGCTTCAGCACCTTAGCACTTTGGTAGCTGTAACTTAACTTCCACCCTGAAACTATTTGGCTTGTTCTGGTATATTCTTGTGCTAATGCCAGTTTTCTGTCTAAGCAGGCTTCTTTCCTTTGTTGTGCTTACTTCCCTGCCATATTTCTACAGGGAAAGCTGAGTGGTTTTGCATCTTCTCTTGGAATACTGAAATTCCCATCTCCCTGACTTGCCCTACTCTGTACTTGTTGACATGGGAGGATCTATCCTGAATGAGAGAGGCACCCTGCTCTACCTGTGTCCCTGGGAAAGGTCAGTGACACTTCCCCAACTCCGTTGGCTGTATCTGTCCATGTGTACCCTAGGACTGCACTTGGCTTTTCCACTGCCACAGGATGCTGGGGTCCTCTAGCCACCCTGGTAATAGCATGTCCCAGTTTTACATGTCTGTTTTTTGTCAGCTAGGGGGCCTTTCTTAAAGTGGACTTTCTTAAACTACTCTTACATCTGTGACTCCCAAGCTCATCATCATGTTTCTGCAGGATTTCCACTTCTCCTCAACCCCTCTCAACCTCACATCTTTAGCAAACTGAATTTGTATCTTCCCATAGTTCTCCCTCCTTTGAAGAAATACCTTTCCATTTCTCTTTACACTCAGATAAACATTTGTTGCTTCATTTCACTTGGATTCCTTTGCCTGGGCAAAACCTAGAGTTTCTTCATGAGGCTGGTTAATGTGATGTGTCCTTGCTTGGCCATCTCTACAAGGACTTGCCTGCCTGAGCTCTGCAATTATGTGATTTTAATTGGCTTTTAATTTGGGAAGATTATATAATATACTTAAATGAAAACCACAGAGGTGTTGTTAATACATAGGTTAGAAATTGCAAACAAAAAGATAAGTGACTGAATTGCTTCTGAGTTCATACAGGCAAATTCACATTTACTTTCCCATGTACTTAATGTGAAATATACCAGAAAGTCCATAATTAGAAAATTATAAGGATTTAAAACCTATATTGCAAAAATACATTTCTGTGGCTCTGGAGGTTGCAAACATGCTTTCCATGTAGAGCTGTATGTTGCATTTATGCTGATTTAATCATTCATTAAACATTAGTAAGAGGCCAATTATGCTGTTCAAGAATAAGATGTTTTACGAGAAAATGACAAAAAGATACATGTAATCATTGAAATGCCAGTTTACAATCAGATAGGATGGGAAATAATCCCTTTAGCAAGCTTAAGCTTTTACATATTAATGGCAACATTGGGGAGAGTGGAAAGAGGGCTTTAACAGCCTTGCGGCCTTCCGGCCCTAATCAGAAAGTGAGTGCTTACAAAGCTCTGGACAAAGATTTAATGCACTGTTTTATTCTGTAGCAGAGATACCATGAGACATGCTCTTTAATTGCCCTAGCTGTAATTTAGCAAGTGTGTGTCTGCATATAGATATATAAACATAGACAAAATAGGGGCTAGGAATATTATTCTGACTCTTCAAAGAAGTGAGATATTCTAGAGAGGGAAGAGAGTAAAGATCCACTGGGACATTTCCATCATATTTCTGAAGGCCTGTGTCAATCACTTTGTGGAAAAGGGAGGAGGACAGAGGGACGACATACCAGTAAAATAGTACCTGTGAAATCATGGCTGCTGTAGAAGCAAGGGGGGACAGAAACTCATTTTTCCACCTCTCTTCCAGTACAAGACTTAGGGACACCATACAAAACTCTTGGGTCATAGGTGCAAAATAAACAGAAAGAAGTGGTTCTTCGCACACAGTGTTGTGAAGTGGTGGAACTCCTTGCTGCAGGATCTGGAGGGCGCCCTAAGTTTGCATAAGTTCAAAAAGTGAGCAGATAAATTCATGAAAAGAAAGTTGTTTGGGAACTATTAAGCACCATCTTCCTCTTGCTCTGGAAGTTTCTCAGCTTCAAATTTTTGCACACTGGGAAAATGTGCTATGGAAACATCAGTCTGGTTCGTTAACCTGCCCTTAGCCATTTGCTTTCTGTGGCTGTTGGAGGCAGGGTGATGTGTCAAATGGACCTTTCAGCATGGTCGTTCTTATGTTTTCATATGTGTGTGTATGTGTATATACATCAGTAAAAGATATTTTAAAAAAAAAAAAATCTCTTTTTGTGACTTCGCACAGAGTCCCATGAGAAAAGTCATTCAGCATTGTTTCTCTCACATATGCCATGTACCAGAGACCTAAAGAAGATGACATTCAGCAAACCACGGACTACATTGCTGAAAGAACTGCAACTGCTTTGGTGTGTATGAGATCAGAAAACAGAAAAGGCTACACAAGGCCAAAAAAACTGCAGAGGTAAGCTAAGAAAGAAGAAAAACAGACAACTGCTAATTTTAATGTTCTTATGAACTCTACTCCGAAGTAGGAGAATCTCTCTGGGTACTTTCTGTGTCTGAAAATCTCACAGTTCCCAGGTTTCCTCCAGGATCTGAGCTCTCTTGTCTTTTTCTCTAAGCACATTTGGACTGAAGGCTGAGTAGGGTTGGGCAAAGAAAAACCGTCATGGTCTGAGCAAACACTCAATCCTTATGAAAAATCAAGGACAGGAAAACCGAATTGACTTGTTTGCAATTAAGAAAATGGACATGGGACCAAGAGAGCCTGGGGAAAGAACAGAAAAAACAGGTAAGACCCAGGTGAACAGAAGACAGGTTCCAGATAAACTTCAGCAAAGCGTCACTCCAGCTTCCCAGGGCCACGCCAAGCATTGATGTTCTCCAACTGCTTTACCGACTCATACATCTGGCTGCCCAAACACACAGCCCCCTTTTCCCAAATCCAGTTGGTCAGCTGTCCCTGTTGCCATGCCGGCCTCTGGGCAACGGACCCGAGTGATGCTGTTGAGAGGGAGAAAAAATGTATTCCAGCGATAATATTGAAGGGTTACAGCTGCCAAACACACTGTGTCTGTGGAAACACCTGTTGAGTAGCTGTTGCAGTGGGAAGAGCAAGATGAAGAAAGACAGCTGTAAAAGTGCCAGCAGCAGTAGGAAGCTCTACCAAGACTGCTTTGTGCCAGTTAGAGATGTGCCAAATTATTTGGCTGCATTTCAAATATCTGGGTGTCCACTACATTTGCCAGCTCGCGCTCCCAGGGAATACTTCAGCATTAACACCACCACTGCCATGCTCCCGCTGCTCTTCCACTTTAATTTCAGCCTTTATGTTTCCGTATTTCTTTTATTTCTAGTTCCTTCTAATGCAAAGGAAAGCCCAGTATTGCAGTGCAGAGCCCAAAATAAGGGCTGGGATCGGCAGCTGGTAGGAAGACAAAGCATCCCTGTGAAGGTTTTTGGCAATTGGCTTGTGAGATCTACTGGGTTATTATGTTGGGTCTCTCCTGTTGTTGCTGTTGTTTTTTCCAGAGAATAATAATTTTATCTTTTACAAACAGTTAGCTAACCTGCACACTTCTGTCTGTCCATCTAGAAACCCTTGGAACTGCAGAGCTCAGCTTTGGGAAGTTTACAATGGGAATGGAGCTGAAATTTGAAAGTTTAGGTGGGCTAGGCAGGTGGTAAGGTGGAAATACAATGGCAGAATGCTATAGGGAAATATTTGTAAATGCTTTGTACCTACCCTGGAGGACTTATGTGCCATCCATAGCACTGGCAGTACCCAATGAGGAATGAGAGAGCTCACAGCTGGAAGGCGATTTTCTCTTTTCAAAGACAATCTTTCATGAATTGAAAGCACTTCCTACACAAATAACGAATGGAGAGAAGATGGAGTTGTAGAGTAATGAGAATGTGTTTTAGGTAATCTTCCTCCTAAAGTGCCCAAAGGGTGTAGGTGCATGTCCTGGACCGTACTCTTTCAGCTCTTCCTGACTTTTCTTTAGCCCTGCCTGCATCACCAAAGCCCTGTAAAAAGACCACGGTGAAAATCCATCACTTGTCCACAATAAGACCTAGAGGTATGCCCAAAGTTAAGCTTGTCTTTTTAAGAGTTTTGAAAGCTAAAATGAGCAACTACATCTCAAAGAATTAAACTGTTGATCAAAATTCCTGTAACTCTCCCAACTTCTCACATTGCCCCAGTGAATACCAGACAGGCCAAGAGACACCTGAATTGCAGTGCACTGCTGTGCCTATACTGCTGCAGCAGTTTCATTGTTTTTCTGTTTGACACAACTGCCTGTTGTCATAATTTTTTAAAATTCCCAAATCCTAAGAATGATCAAAAACTCCCCTGGACCAAGGAGCTGATACTTTTCTCAGGGACCTTTTTTCCTTCCCAGGTTTTTCTGTTAGGTGTTTGTGCAAAAAATTCATCTTCTTCTGTCTATTTGTGCATATTTCTGAGATATCCTTATCCCTGACAGTTGATTAGCCCTGGAGGTGGTATTTCTCTGTGAGGTATCATTGCTTTGCTGGTTGCAGACAGAGATGGAAAGGTCTGAGCTCCCAACAAACAGAATCGTAGTGCCATACCCATTTTGTGTGCCTTCCCTCACCATGTGGTAAACCTTCTGGGGCAGAGACTCATTCTTGCTGTTCATTTTTTAGCAAAATAGGATCCTGTTTGAGCTAGGGTCTCTGGGCTTGACTGTAATGCACATAACTGGCTAAACCAAAAATCTTTCACACGCCTCCCCTCACAACAGGACCCTTCTTAAGAATAAAGCTCATTTATTAAAGAAACACAAATCTGTGCTTTTTGAATGAAGGAGAGAAAATATCACACTATACAAATTGGCAGAAGACCAACTATGTCCAGGACAATTTATTTTTCCCTTTTGAGCTACCTTTCCAAACACCCTTTGCTCTAATTTCCCTTTTCCCAAGCACCAGTCAACCTGTTCCTCTTCTGGATTGTTTAGGCCAGGATTAGTATCTGTATGCCTGACTTATTCTGATTTTACCTGCAGGTGCAGGCCAAAGAGCCAGCGGTTGTACTTCAATAGGGCTTGCAAGACTCCTTGGTTAATTTTTGCTCAAAGACAATGGGGTTGTTTTACAGAAATTCCTGCCACTCTGTTCCTGTCTCTGTGCTAACCGGCGAGGGAAGGGCAGAACTATTTTTCCCTGAGCTTTCAAATGTCCAGTGGAACAAGAAAGCTACAACCTCTTGAAACCTCTCTGGCTGTATCTCATAAATAATGAGAAAAGTCTCTGACTGTTGCCTTGGCCATGTCAAACTTCTCTTCAGACAAGCAGAAAATTCATCTTTCCTATTAATCTTCCTGACTTTGATGCCAGATTCACAGGATATGGTCTGTTCGTCCTGAGAAAATGTTATCTGAGTCAATATTTAGACAGAATAAGCCTTAATCACAACATAGTTATGCCTCATTAAAGAGGTTTTCCATTTGCTTCATTCGGAAAATAATGCAGAATGTACCAGCAGCAAACAAATTGGATCCTATTCGTGAAACCCGAAAGGTTTCTTCCATAGAAATAAAGGGCTGATTACTTGTTCAGAAGCCTTTCTTTTCTTCCTTCAGAGGAGGAATAGGGATACATTTCCTCAACCTTGCTAGTGTAGATACACTTGTTGGGTGGTGCCCAACTCCTCCCATTGCTGGTGGGTAGACCCAGAATGACACAGACTGTTGTCCTCTTAATCCTTTCATTAGGTACCACCCAAAAATGGTGTTCATCTATGATCCTTCTCTAGTCATGAAGACCATTCTGAAAAACCTACTTTTAGGAGTGCCCCAGACCAGTACTCTCAGGTCTCTCAGGAGTGTAGCTCAGGCTGTCTGTAGATACCATCTCACCTTCAGGTGGGAAACATCCAAGGAACAGTCCCTTGCCCGCCACCTCCTATGTCCCCAGGGCTCGTACCCCATCTTTGGCCCCATGGGACAACCACAGGGACAGACAAAGTACATGGAGGGGCTGAGACTGGTCTAAGAAGCTGGTCCTTTCACAGCTGGGCACATGCTAAAGGGCAGGTCTCAGGAGCATGAAAATATAGAGTGCAGGCATGGTAAATATGGCCTCAGAGCCCCTCTACACAGCCATGTGGCTGTATTACCATAGTAACTGACCATTCAGCTGTCCTTAATATATTTCTTTATCCTCACAACATCCTGGCAAGGTAAAAAAGTGCTTTTGTTTCCCTGTTGCACAGAGGAACCTGTGTGCAGTGGCTCACCCAAAAGCATGCAAGCAGGCTGTAGCAGAATGATGCTGCCTTGTCTCCCACAGCCTGAGGCAGCACAGAAATTGCAGCATTGCCCTTCCTTCTTGCACTAAGGAAATAGGTTGCAGTTCCTTCTTCATTTTCTGTTACCCTCAATCCATGAGCACAGACTAGACTAACTGGGGGAGGCTGCAGGGAGGTGGTGGTGGAGGGAGGCCAAGTGGTGTGTCGGAGTCCGTCCCCTTCTCCAGGGCATGGAGGAGCAGATGATTTTGCCTGCAGTGCTCATAAAAAAATTGATTTCTTTCATCTCTTTCCTGAGCAAAGGCCAGTGCTGAGCCTAGCAGATTATTCAATAATATCCCATAAAAATATTAAACTTCTATATCGGAACCAAATTAAAATTGTATTTCATGATGTCAACAGAGGTACCCAAGTCGATTTCGTCTCTTTCTCCCTCTTTTTTCAAATTTAATATCACACAGAAGAGAGAAATGAAATCTGTATTTAAATGGCTGTGGAACATTGCACATTAAAGTGCACAGCAAGTCACTCCCTAAAGCACTCCATATGATATGTAAATCTTTTGATCTTTCACAAAATGCATGAGTTCCATAAAGAATAATGAGTACTAGCTTGGGAAGTACAATATTGACTGTCACTGCAGTGCACTTAGCCACAATTATTATTTGCATGGCTTTTGCAACATAACTGGAGGGGAGAGTCCTGTGAATATTTTTAATGCATTCTAATAGCTGCTAAAAGAGATTTTATTTTATAATAGATGCATTCTTTCTTTTGGGTCTACAAGCATTTTTTTTTCAATTTATTCATTACATCTTTTACTCTTTATAAGAAAGCATCTATGGGGAAAAGCAGAAAAGCATACAAGTCCTGAGGAAAGAAACAATTGACATCCTGCCCTGCCATTAGCTGCAATAAAGCAGGGAAATCGACAATACCATTTATTTACTCTTTAAGCCAATGAGTAAAGTTTAACTTGATAAATGATCTTAGGTATGACCTGCCTGAGGGAGCTTGAAGTGATAGTCCCCCTTTGAGGCGTTCCCAAGAACCGGCCAGATTCTCTGCAAAGGTGTAAATGCACGGAGATGCCACAGGATCAGTTTGTCAGTGACTGCTGAGGTCAGCAGAGCCTTTGGCACCAATCCAGCGTGTTGCCTCTGACTTTCAGCATGGAAAGGATTTAAATGCATCGGCCTGGTGGCAGTTGTTGCTTATTTCTAATACTAGTGATGGGGAGGGAGAAGCTGAGCCCTGGCAGTCTGCATGCTGAGCCTTTCCCATCTTTCTCTCAGCTCTCCGTGGATGCATCAGCCCAGACCCTCCTGCCGGTGGGGAGCTGAACCCTGTCTTGCAGTAGAAGAGATTTCTCCCATCTTTCTTGTGTACACCAGCATCCTGTCTCACCCAGGAGATGAGAAGACCACAAACTCATGGTACAGGAAAGTGAGGTAGGGATAAGGGCTATATAGCACAAACACCACACTAAATAAAGTAAAATTCAAGAATTAACTAATACACTTCTTCTTTCTGGTTTCCTTCCTGAAGCTCTCAATATCTCTCTGAAGGTCTATTCTAAGTAGCTCGATACATTTATTTTACTTGCATTACAATAAAGCCCAGAAGCTACAGAGCAAGGTTAGAGTTGGTTGAGCTGGCAGGGAGATGGTCAGTGCTCCCAGGAACACAAAACACAGCAAATGAGCATGGATGGTGGTGGTGTTCTTGGGTTGGATAGGAAAAGGCAGATTACTGAAGATGAGCGTTTCTTGTAATGAAGAAATGAGCGAGTGGTCCAAAGAGGCACTCAATGAAGTCAAGTGCTGGTTTACCGTTGACTTCTCGGGGAGCAGCACACCTATAGATGTGACAGGTCGTGTGTGTGATCAGGCACTGACTGCCTGACACCTCTTTGGTGCGCAAGTTCACCCAGTCAGCAGGACAGATTTACAGCTGAAGAAACATCACATGCACCAAAATCAAACCAGAAGATCTCTGCATCCCTGGTGATCACTTGGTTCAGAGAACAGACCTTTCCTTGTATCAGGCAACAAAGATTCTTAATAGGTTGCATTAATCTGGTCTCAAGGTCCAATCTGCAAGGAGAAAGTAATGTTTTGCCTATTTGTGCCTCAGTTTCTCTGACTGTAAAATAAGGCATAGTGCCATTTTCTTTATAAAAGCACTTTGAGGGCCAGGGAAGAAAACGTTGTAATTAATGGTATAGCTGAACAGTGATAGAGCACTGCCATAGAAAATTGGTCCTCTGATTTGAAGCAGGCTTCAGCAGGCTAAGGTGGTAAAAGACACTTTCTGAGCTCACTGTAGAATCAAAGCCCATTTTCATCCAAAACAGGATTTGTGAAAATTTTTTCAACCTGTTCCAGCTTCATCTCAAACTAGAAAGACTGCAGGACTTGAAAACTTAGTTCTGTCCATGGCAAGGAAGCATCAAAATCCTTATGCCTGTTTGACTGCTTGGTTTAAACTCTGACACATTATTGGGACGCACTGTTCCCATTTTTTCATTGCTGTTACCCTTGAAGATTTTACTCCTGCTCAGAGCTGATCATTCAGTTGGTCTTTGAATGACTAATGAGACTAGTGCAGAGGATGATTTAGATCTTGTGGAGTAAACTAATTCTTTCTGGTTTATTTCCTGGTGCTGAATTACCCTACCTTTTCTGGTATAATATTTAGTGTCCCACCTTAGAAATATTGCTCCATGCACAAGCCCATGTTTAATGGTGAGAAAAAGATAAATGAATTTGGGTTGAATTGACCATATTGTCATCTGTAGAACAAGAACTAGATTGTTGATTTTAAGGCTTTCTTTTTTAAGCCCAGACCATCAGGATCATTTCAAAAAAAGGATTCCTCTGTGAAAACATTTGTCAGAAATAAGCTGCACTGGTTCCCAAAAATCTACTGAACTTGTTTACCTGGTAAGACTTGTAGTAATTTTCCACAACATATTGCCATTTATTATGCTCTGGAAAGGCACTATAGTGCTTTCAAGAGGAGAAAACCAAGAAAGATTATTCATTTCACATCCTCATGCAATTCTTTTGTAGGTGGCTTTCAACAAAGGGTGATATTGGATTACATTCATTTTGGTTCTTAATAAACTAGTAAATCTCCCATTGTTCTATGTTGTCCAATTATAAAAGCAATGAATATGAGACTAAGCACTTCAAGATAACCATAGCTTTAAAGATAGACAAAAAGCTTTATAGATTAAGATCAGAATAAAACCGCCATTTTTGTAGCATTTTGATGAATAATATTTTGTGAATTAAAGCGTTCTCTCTTAGGAATGTCAATAAATTACTCTTTAAGTAGGAACCACTGCAGATCTCAGGAAGAGTTTCCGAATATCTAGGGTACTGAAAAGGAAAGGAAGTAAATCCATCCTAGAAGTCATTTCCTCGCTGTCTGAAGAGGTGATTATGAAGGGTATTTCCTGAGGTCTGTTTGCCTGTAGGAGTCATCTGTTGGGATTTTCTTGAACCATTTCTGTTGCCTTCCCATTTGGGATGTGGTACCTTTTCAAACATGCTTCTTTTAGCTACATTGTGTCTCAAGAATTCAATCTTCAGTACTTTGTAAAGGCTTAATTGGCAATAAAAGTTAGCATTTTGAAGTCAGGTTTTGGTTATTTTGCTTGGTCCAAAGCAAGGGTTTCCAAAGTTGTCCAAGAACTGCTTCTGAGAGGTCTCTGGAGGTAATGAAGATCAACAACATTGGCAACTGGTTTAAATACACTGGGCAGGGACTGGACCACTGTAGTAAAATTTTAAGCATCAAAAGTTGTGAAAAAAAGAGTTACAAACCACAGCTGTAAATAACTCAGACCAGAGTGCTCTGTGGGCTTGTGAACTGGGATCATTGCCTTACTCAACTCAGGAAGAATTCATGAGACATTTACAAAAACATCTATTAATGTATTAATTGCCAACAGATTCTTTGTTAGCAAATCCTTAATGGAAAGTAGAGCCCTCCACCCCTTTAATCCTCATAATCTTACCTTGCATGCAACTTCCCAAAATTGTGATGTGGAATGGCTTAATACTGTAAATTTGTCCCTTGACAAAGAAGCAATGATACGGCTCTGTCCTGGTTTCGGCTGGGATAGAGTTAATTTTCTTCCTAGTAGCTGGCATAGTGCTGTGTTTTGGATTTAGTAGGAGAAGAATGTTGATAACACGCTGATGTTTTTAGTTGTTGCTGAGTACTGCTTATGCTAGTCAAGGACTTTTTCAGCTTCCCATGCTCTGCCAGGCGCACAAGAAACTGGGAGGGGGCACAGCCAGAATAGTTGATCCAAACTGACCAAAGGGCTATTCCATACCATATGACGTCATGCTCAGTATATAAACTGGGGGGGGTTGGCCGGGGAGCAGCGACCGCTGCTCGGGAACTGTCTGGGTATCGGTCGTCGGGTGGTGAGCAATTGCATTGTGCATCACTTGCTTTGTATATTATTATTACTATTATTATTATTATATTGTTATTATTATTATTTTACTTTATTTTATTTCAATTATTAAACTATTCTTATCTCAACCCAGGAGTGTTTCTCACTCTTACTCCTCCAATTCTCTCCCCCATCCCATCAGGGCAGGGGGAGTGAGCGAGCGGCTGCGTGGTACTGAGTTGCTGGCTGGGACTAAACCATGACAGGCTCTCTCCAGTGGTGACACAGGATAAATATCCTACCCAGTTGCTCATCCTAGTTGTATGTTAAAGTGCAATATAAAGGGAATGTGCACCACACGTGTCAGTTTGGTAGAGAGGAAAATAGATAATGAAGAGATGTTGAAACATGCATGTGGACAGCTGTGGGATATGTGTAGATATCTGAGCCCAAGCATTAAGCCTTTGCCTCATCTACATGAAGGTCCAGCACCCATCTCTTCCCTTGGCTTGTTTTGCATCAGGAAACTGCTACAGCCCCAGAGAAAGCCTGAATACTTTCTTTGAATGCAGCCTGGGAGGGACGCCATGCTTGGCAAATCTGGCAGCAGCATTAGTGGCATAGCTCAAAGGAGAAATGAAGGGTAGAAAAGAAGATGCTTCCCTGCAGTCAATCCTCTCCTCACATCCTTACCCTCTCACTGCTTCCCAGGATTTCAAGCATCTTCCTCTCTTCCCTGATGGCTCTTCCATTTGAGAGTGAGCTGCTGGGTAAAAATAATTCTTTTGCTCCAGATTGTCAGTCACATCATGGGACCATGCCTGAAACTGCAATCACACTTTTTGATCAGTTCTGCTGAAACAACCTGTTGTCTTTTATAATAACATTTCCATTGGGAATATTCAGATGCTGAGGCTAAAAAGAACCATTTCATAGCATACAGACAACTACACACGCAGTGACTTTGCATTTTTATCTTTTTGATTTTCCAGTGGGTGTATTTGCCTGGGTTTTTTTCAGACCACATCCATCTGCTTCGTAGTTCTTACAAAACCTAGTTTACATGCAATAATTGCCATTAAAAATGTGGAGAGAAAGCTTATTGCACAAACGCATTGTTTTGCTCCTTTTAAAGCACACAGAAGCTATAAAACTACATGAAGCTGATTGATGGATGGGTTTATTTAATTATTACTTTCAGAAACATGTTCTCTATCTTGCCCATAGCAGGTGCAGACTGTGACGTGGCATTTGCTCTGGTAATTATGCAGTTTTTTGTAAATAGCAGAACAAGTCAGGATGAAAGATAGCACTGCCCTCAGGTTGTAGGAAATTATTCAGCTTTCTCTTTACCAAATTTCAAATGATAAGTTTAAATGATAAGGTCACTTTGATTCCTGTTGCACACCCCCCCCCACCCCCCCACCCCCCCTTACTCCTATGACATGAAACTGAGAGAGGGAGTGGAACTGGAGGATGAATACGAGGAAGGGGCAGTTTGTGACAGATGTTGTTATTGCAGTGAGTTACTGCAGGAACCGAGTGAATGATAAAGCTGACTCAGGTACCCTGCACTGCAGTATTGCATTAAAGGACACTGGGATGTAAGAATTAAAGTGGTCTTTTGGTAAGGCTAGTGCTTTCCCAGGTGAGGCACTGCAGCCTTCCAGCCATGTGCTACAGCCTGTCTTGTTCAGGTCTCCTCCAAAGTCCTCCATCCTGTGCTTCATCCAGCTCATCTGTGTTTGAAGGAGTCTGTACTCAGAGTTCAGGCCATTCTCCAGCATCCCCGCCCCATATTTCTTTCCCTAAGCAAGGGATACGTAGCAAGTGCTGTGCAGGCGGATGGGTGTACTTAAATTCTTCTCTAAGAGGAAGACAGCCAACAAGGCATGCCAAGGCAAACATCCCCCCATCATCAGGAGATCCTTCCACAGAGAAATGGGGTCTCTAAAGAGCCTTTGTTGTCCTCTGCCTGTAGACTGTTCCCTGAACATCTCCTCCCCTTGGGGTCCAAGAACACAGGGTGTACCTCATGGCTGTCGGCTACATTCAGATTTGGAGCTGGGGCTCCAAAGGAGTAGCTGCCCCCTTTCACATCGATTTCAGATAACAGGAGATCAGCAACTAAAGCCCATTCCTGTAATCTGCTCAGAGCAGATCCACAAACAGGTCTTTTGCAGTAGCGTTGAGCTTGCATGCCTACCAATGGCCTTAGCAATGTCAGGATGCATAAAATCTCCAGGCAGTATTTCCAAACTTGGATGCCTAAAAATTTCCATCTTGGCCAACATTTTCAAAGCCAGCTAACAATCTTGTGGACTTCTTTTGACGACTCAGTTTGGTCCCTTTGAAGTGGCTTGGCTGGGTTACCCAGGACCACTAGCCACCCTAGGTAGGTCCTGGGTCCAAAGCCTCATCTGGGAGATTTGGTATTCTAGCACCTCTATTCTCAGCTCACACTGCTGCGAGCTGCCTGATGTTTTATCAGATGTACTGATGTACTTGCACTTCGCATTGAAATCAATAGGAATTGATGGTGTTTGGCACCTACTGAAGACACAGTCTTGCTTACTGATGGCAGTGTGTAAATAACAGGTTCTGAAATAGGCACCCTTTGGAAATGTTAGCTTCTCTGCTCTCTATCAAGTGTGCAATGAAATGAGAATAAACCTGACAATGAAAATGTGTGTTCAGTTTATATAAGAGCTTAGCCGAACAATGTAATGTTTCAATGGAAGGTGCAGAGTACGTATATGAATGAAAATCAGTTGATAGTTACCATGTGTCTATCAAAATGAAAATAAGGTCATTCACAAATCTTAACATTTTATGGAGGGGAGGAATATTTTTTTAATTAGGATTAAAAATATTATCTACTTAAAACGTGCCCATGCATATAGTTCTGGCATAGCCTATGGCAACACCTATAATTTTAAAATAAAACTGTTTTTTCCAAGAAGGAAGTAATTTTGAGTGATAACTAATTTAGATAGTGCTAATTATATTGGTTGGAACTTGCAAGGGAGTCAATGGATAAAAAGTTGATTAAAGGAAAGTTATAAAACAACAATAAAAAGCCCTAACTCTGCTCTTTAAGATGTTCTGAACATTTGAGTGTTTGTTCCTGCCAGCTCTCTTAGCTGGGCTGGAAAGTGAATGTTTCCATACACCTGTTTGAAATTAAACGAGAGGAAAAAGTAAGACTTTTTCAGTCAGCTTGAGAACAGTGGGTGTGTTCTACACCCTGAAATACTGCTTAAGATGATGTAATAAGTTACACAGCAGTGTGACTTATCTGATCCTTCGTTTGTCTGTGTTTTGAACCAACGGTCAGCGTTACTGTGGCTGAGACAAGCCAGGAGGAATAGCTGATAGGATTTGTGAACGTTTCTATCTCTTGCAGCAATGCAAGACATTGCCTGGTGTTGCTCTCCGTAGGTTCTTCCAAGTGCGTTGGATGTCTTAGGATGTGTTGTAAATACAGCTGGACCCTATACTTATGTAATTTCTTCTGAAAGTGCTTTCCCAGCTTGGATCCCATAGACCAAGGATGCCTCATGTCTACTTTCAGCTGTTTCATCTTTGGTTTTACATCTGCAGTGAACCCTGCAGCCTTGCTGGTTCATAGCTGGACATGTAGTCTCTAATGTAGGAATGTACAGATCCATTCATGGCTTTGTGTCCATGAAAATGGCCATTAATGGTTGGACTTGATGATCTTAAAGGTCTTTTCCAACCTAAACGATTCTGTGATTCTACGATTCTATGAAAAGCACAGGCTTGACAGCCTTGTCCATGGTGGAGGCAGTTAGGGTTCCTCTGCCCAGCTACAATTCTGCCTTTCTCTATCTTCAAGTTCTGCTAGAAAAGTGAGTTTAACTGACCCTAGCAGAAAATTACCAAGGCACAGACCTCCTTGAGAGGATGGGGAGAGGCAAATGAAGAACAAGGTGTGGATAGTTCTAGTTGAATACTAATTCTGTTGATCACCTCACTCTGTTTCCCAAGCCGTGTGTTCCCTACCCTCCTGGCTGAATAATTTACACAAGATGATGGTAAGGTTAGTGAGTTTTCCTGAGAAATCAGGAAGATTTGACTGAGCTACAAAAAGAAGCAGCTGATGCTTTTATCCTAACTGCTGGATCTTGCCTGTGAGTGTCCTGGTTTCCCCCAGCTGTATGTGATATCTCTTCCCACCATGCCATTGCCTGAAGTTTCTCCTATGGGAATTACGCTTTTGTGCTCTCCTTTGCTCAAATTTTGCTATTTCTTGGAAACAGAAACAGCCCAAAGCCTGGAATTGCCTCACTTTGTACATAAAGGCAGGCTGTTGCCAGCTGCAGAGAAGTGGCCCTGGATCTCTGCTGCTGCTACACGGTGGAGCGTCCCAGGAGAATGCATTGCTGTGAGGAGAGACAGGTAGAATGCAGCAGCAGAAGTAGAAGGCAATATAAGCTCTCCTCATGCTTTGCTTGTGTGCTGCTCCTCTTAATCAGCTGCATGAAGGTTAGGGTTTTTGCATTTTAGGCTGTTTTCCTACACAGACAATCATCACTGTGCACAGCAAAGACCATGTGTGCCTAAAGATTTTGTGTGTAACACAAAATTCTGATTATGAAGTGATGAGGCAATTTTACCTTTCTGGTTCAAATTCAGCATTATTATTACTGGTGTTTCAAGAGCTCATATTTTATTTTATTTTAACACGTATTTGCTTAATGTACAACCCATGGCACCCTATGAGCACTTGAGCATTTTGCATTTATGAAAAGAAGGGATAGATGTTAAAAGAAAGGGAAAACCAGAAAGAAATAGAGATATTTAATATACATCAGCTAGACTGTCTGTAAGCAGCCTGGCATAAGTCATCCTTTAATAGAGCTGTAAGAATAATTAATTTTTCAGTTCAGTGGTCAAACTGAAAAACTGTGAGGGAGGAAGGAGAGGAGGTGAGTGGGGTGGGAAGAAACAAGGAGAAATGTTTGGGTCAACCTTAAGTAACAATTTCTCATTTTCTCTCACTGAAGCGAAACAAACACGTGTTATCTGTTCCTTTGAAAAACTGGCCCTAGCTGAGTTTCTAAACAAAACCTTCCTTCTAGAAGCAAGGCCTGAAGATCCTGCCTAGATGGTGGTGACACAGAACATCTTTACTTTTCTGAAATTTCTCCTTCACCTTTCCTTTCCTGGCCAAACCCACTCAACAAATTTACTGTTAGTGTACAAAGAATTTTATTAAACATATAATTTGTCAAAATCTGCTGCCCAGCTTCAACGTGATTCTGCAGCATTGTTTTCCAACACTTCTCAAACTGTGGACCATGTAAGATATTTTCTGCTGGAAGCAAGACCCCTGCTTTTAAGTCTACCAACAGTGAGTTTACTTTTCTTAATGAACTTTTCAAGGATGTTCTAAAAGAATCCTCCAAGCCCCCAGGATTACATTGCCCAGGGTAGGGGATGTACTATGGATAAGGCCATGGATGATCTGGAATTTTCATCATGCCTCTGCCATGAGTTGCAGTACAGGCTTTGTCCTATCGTCCTCTTCTTCCTTCTTGTAGGAGCCACTTGTTTTCACTGTATTACAAACAACAAACCAGACCCCCAAAAATACATATAGGTGCCTGGCTGATAAACTCAGAAACATAAATTTTTTTGTGGGTAATCAGCAGAGATCCAGAAAACCAGAGACGCTTTAAAAGCACGCAAGCAAAAGAGGTTGCTATAAGAAAAATCTTTGAAGGGGTATTATCCAATTAGTACTGATAGCTCTGCTAATATGGCAGCAATTAAAATGTTGTTTGTGAAATAAATAGGAGAAGACCTAAATATTCTTTGGACTTACATATGAATAATGCTCTAATATCTGGTGGAATAATTATAATGAAGCTGTAAGTATTCTCTCATCAGTTGTTTACTGAAATAGCAGTCTATTTAATCAGTAGCAATGCATTCAAGGTGACTAAATATTAAATATGATTGGCAGCTTACTGCTTGGACTAAAACGATTAAGTAACATGAGAAAGAAAGTGACAGGTGACTTTAGTCCCCTCGAGGAAACATGCCCCAGCCAGGAAATGGGTTGAGACTTCTAATAATATTGGTAACAAATAAGTGCTGAAATGTTTGCTTGCAGCAGTCAGTCTGGAAAGGAATGCAAATCCTGTTATACATCTTTTTCATCTTGGTGAGGTTGCAGTGGCAGCACTCGCCAGCTCTGAGGTACCGTGCATTTTAACTATCCTGCAGAGACACACACTTGCTTGAGATGAGTCAGATTGCCATGCCAGCAAAGCCACTCGAATCCTCAGCGCTGAAACAAATGCAATCACCCCTGTGCGGACTGGCTGAACCGCCGGGGCCTGATGCGCCATCAGTTGCGTGGTCTCTCATGTTCACCCTTTTTGGAGTCTTTCCTTGTTATGTGTCCCGTTGCTTTGGACTCAGACAAACGGGGGTGAGGGATGAATTGCAAATTGACTCCAGGAGCTTCCGAAGGTCAGCATGAATTGGCATTTGCCCCAGGCTCTGATCTGGCATTGCTAGTTGCAGCTCTGGAAAGGGAATGCAGCAAGCAAGGCATTTCCAGCACACCATTTTGCAGGGGGCTGCAAAGTGATCCTTTCTCTAAACTTCATATCCAGTGACAGCATTTGCCACTTTGGGTAAGCCCATGTTTCTATTTTTAGAGGGCTGAGGTTCCTAAATCCCTGCACTAATGTGAGCTTCCACTCCAGTGTGCACCATATCCTAGTTGTGTGTTAATTGTATCTAATGTTAACCCAAAGCTCAGGTAAGGACAAACATTTATGAGATGTCCACACCAGAATACACAACAGTGTCACTTCCCCCTGGGCCACGTCCTGATAACCTCACTGGAAGATTGTTTTGATCCCTGGCAGGCCCAAATCAAAGCACCACTCTTCTTTACTCAGCATGACAAATTCTCCTGCTGCTGGCGAGACCCAAATTAAAACTAAGAAATTGAGGGACAAGTTAGAATAAGAAGTTGGCCAGGGTCTTGCAGGATATCCATAACTGGACCAAAATCTGAGTCCAATTCGTCTGTCTTCCATCTCAACACTCCCTTTTCTAGCTGGTCCTTCCAGGTTCTCATGAGCATCTCCCTCCTTTCTGGTTCCATGGAATAGGCATTGAACCTTAAATCTGTTACGTGGCATGCTGTAGTCATTGCTGCTGCTGTTGTCTGCTTCTCAGCCAAAGTATCCCAGTAAAGAAGTTGGGGAGCTTGGGGCAGCTACAAGGGCAGGAAGAGAGACTCATTTCTCACTCCGTGTCCCTAGTGGGATCCTAAGTGTAGTATAGACATGAGTGTCAATGCCCTTTTACACAGAAAATAGAGAATGAATTCCAAACAGTACTGGAGACAGCTGACCCTTTTAGCACAATGCTTAAATATTCTAGTGCCGTGCCAAGGCAGCATGTGCAGAGTAAATATTTTAATCCCTAATTAATCACTTTGGTTAGATTGGTAAAACAGAAGTCTAATGAAAATAATTTGAAATTTCCTTCATGAATAATTGCATTGTTCAGGGGATTCTGGGAAGAGTCAACTGGCTGACCTTCCATTCTTGGGCTGCTCTATTGCTATGAGACTTAATTTGTGTCCTTCAACCCTTTTCAGTCACCGTCACGAGATTAGAAATACCTTTCATGCAGTTTAGCAGCAACTATGCAAAAGGACAGTGCAGTCAGCAGAGAGGTAAGAAATTAGCACATGCTTCCCTGCCGTGAAACATATACAGTATGGCACATAGGACAGGGGCAAAGCTTCTTTTCCACTCCGTGTCCCTTTATTGTGTCCTGAACATGATGGATTGCATTGTTTATTGAAGTATTCATGGCCATTTTTAATTAGAGATGTGAGGTCTGTGGGTGCCAGGGCTTTGGGTATTTGCAGGATTGGAAAAGAATTTGCTTGTTGATACGTCCTGGTGACCAGCACCATGGTTGGTCCCATGGCTCCAGGGGAATTTATTTCCTCCTGCAGGTCCTGTCTTTCCGGTGGCCCAGCGTTAGACTCCAATCCTGTCTGGACAGGATGGGTTGGCTTGTAGGACCAGGCCTGACTGGTCCACTGAGAGCAGAATTACACCCTCCCTGCTCACTTCAGCTTGCATTTCTCTACAGACCAGCTACAGTTTGCTGTGGAGGGATACTTTAAGTGCAGCAAGGTCTGTGGTCCTTCCACAGACTTTCCCCTTGTTAAAAACCCCACAATATACTGTCCTGTATCTCAGTGTAGTTTTTCCTGTGCATGATGGCTGCAACAAAGGATTGTGCAGCTGGGACCATTCATGAGAACAAGTTGTGCTGTGCAGGCAGGGATTTAAAAACACATCTTAAATTGATAGACCTGTGAGTATCCTTTCCAGGGGTGCTCTTTCCCCAGGCTGTTGTGGAGCAGACCTGTTGTTGGAAGACTTGTTTGCTGTAGAGCTACAACTTAATGTGTCTACTAAAGGTGGAGTTTCTGTGGAGAGGGCAATAGCATCAGACACTGCAAAGCTGCTGGGTTTCTCTATGTTTTTGTAGAGTTGCTTCTTGTCCAGGATGGTGTGTTCAGCCTTTGAAATGGCCACCAAAGCATGTGAGATTCCTGCGAGTGTGCACGTCAGGGCTTTACACTGCATTGGTGCGGGAGGACAGGGAGCGAGAGGTGGGCCATGTTACATGGCTGCTCTGGATGCTGCTCATCCACAGCAGTTGGACTGGGCATCTTCTTGCAGTCGCTTGATCCCAGCTCCAGCTCCAAACTCTGCTGTGTGCTCCTCAGAGCCTCTGGCTGAGAGCACAACCGGAGGAAAGCAGGACGGGGGGAAGAAGAAGGAGCACAGGGGCAAGGAGGATGGGCAGGAGCATAACTAATAGGGGCTGGATTTTGGGTGAGGAGGATGGCAAATGCAAAATTTCAGAGAAGGAATGGAAAAGTTTTGCAAGTAAGCATGAAATATGTGGCAGGAGGATTGACAAGGGCAAGGTGGCTTGGATCCTGATTTGGGGGTTGGTTGTCTAGGGAAGAGGAGTAGAGTTATGATTATGGGTCAGAGCCTTGCTCTGGGAGAGAGAAAGGTGTGGTAGAAAATGATTTCTTGGGCCAGGAAACACAGTTGTCCTTACCAGTGCCTCTAGCAAGCTGGGCCTGCATGTGAGCATGGCTCAGAACAGGGGCTGGTGAAAAACTCCAACAGAAAGTGTTTTCTATCTATCAAGGGAATGATTTTTGAGACAAACAAACAAATTTAAAACTTAGATTTTCTTTTAGAGGACAAGTAATATTCACTGTTCTTCTGCTAGTGTTTTACCTGATGAAGCCAAACTTATTGCAACGATTATCACTTCATAGCATCTTGCAGTCTCTGCTTTCATTTGTGGGTTTTTTTCTCCCACATTCACTATTTTACTTTTCTATTCGTCTGCACAGTTGTTGCTTATCAGCCATGGAAATTTACAGATATTAAATTAGCTACAGGAGGGCTCTGATATTGTTCCCTCGATTCTAGAGAAACCTATTGAGAACTAAAGGAAAAATTATTGACCAAAACTGAATGAGAAGGCTATAAAGTTCAAACAAAGTGTATTCCCTACCTCACAAAATCTGGATGCATGCACAATTTCATGAAAATTACTCATAAAATGGTATATTGTTTTGCTTCTTCAGCCAAAAACATTGTTGAAATATTTTCATTCGGTGCAAAATATATTGGATGATAATGATAATTAATGTGCTGAACCATTTAACAAGGAGATAATAAAGGATATGAAGGCTTTATAATAAAAAATGCGACCCTCACCACAGGACTTGAACTTGCTATTTTTGACAATATAAAGCAAAGCCTCCACCCTCTAGGCTAGAAAACGTCTTCTCCAGTTGAGATGAAGATCATAAAAGAATGTCATGAAAATGAACCTTGGTTTTACATGTTGAAAAAAGAGTGTGGGGAAGAAGACTAAATCTGTGTCTCCAGCAATATTCAGCAATTTGGGCCTTTTAGGGTGATTACATCTGGACCAAAATGGAGGATAAAGCTTAAGATCTTACCTCTCCACTATGACGCTGATGTTCATCACAGTGCAGTCTTTCTACATGATTATAAACCAAAGCTAAATAAAACCAAGTCCCACTTGTGAAGGAAACCATATAGAGACTCCTTGCAAGCCAGTGGAGCTTTTGCCTGTGAGGAGGTTGCCTACAGGCTTCCAGCACAAAAGGCAATAGGAGCTTGAAGGACAGTAGTAGAGACTCAGTCTCCAGCGTGCAGTAAATCAGCCTTTATTTTAAACGTGTGCCTGGTTTCCGCATCATATCATGGTGAATTCTGCATATTGCCCCTTAAGCAGGACATGGACAGTCTGGAAGTTCAAGGGGAAAGTAAAGGAAAACAAGGGGTAAATCCATGTCTGCCTGTCGGAATAGCTGGTAGGGTCAGCCAGGAAGAGTCAGAAGCTCCTGAGTCTTTTGGACTTGCTGGGGCGAATTGAGATTTGCTCAATAACACTCAGATTTCCTCCAAGAAACAAAAAAAAAAGTAAAATACCTTAAAAAATTAAAAATACTCTGATTCCTTTGCAAATCTCTCATATATTATTATTTTGACACAAAGGATATAAAAGAACAAATAAGGCTAAAGTTTGCTTTTCAGCCTAGATTTCGTAGCTCACGCCTTTGCTCTATATCAAGGGAAAGGGGCTACAGCCGTTACTGAATTTAACCAGAATACTTGAACCAAAATGATAATGAATCTAGGAGGCTGAAATCAGCTTCAGCACCCCAAAACCCACCTTGCGATACGATCTGAGGATGGGCAAACCTGCATCCATCCAGAAGACAGAACTGAGCATGTACAGACCTACAGCAGTCCAGAATATTGACCCAGTATTAACATGCATGGACCTGATCAACAGCAGTGACCTCAATACAGGGAGAACCGAACGCTGTCCTGAAAATCAGAGCAAGTGCCATTGCTAATACTGGAGAGGCTGGAACCTTGTCTGGAATATTGAACAGCGGCACAGAGAGTGCTGAAACGCATCTGAAATCCTGAGTGAAATCCAGACAATATTTTTGCAAATTAAAAACTGGTATGTCAGAGAAATACAGTCAGAAACTACAAAGGCGTGGGAAGCCTGATGCTCTGTGCAGCCTGTTGACTCAAACTTGCTGCTCTGGGTTCCTAGTGAGCCATTTTAATTGAAAGTGAGAGCGTCTGTTGCAAAAGGTTGGGAAGTCCTGCTCTAATTGACTCTTTCTGGGGTTAACTGTTGCAAAGAACGAGTCAGATCCCATCTCCGCAGTCAGCACCAGGAGTCAGTCCTCCCCCATCATTAATTACTTTGGTTACATTTCTTAATCAGCACCGCCTGGATCTATCGGCGAGATCCCTGGCGCCACGCCAGCACCGCCACTCTGACTAGATAAAATACACCGCGCGGGTAAGGGGAGGAGGGCAAGCTTCGCTTGTTATTTCTTCTCTCTTTGATGCTGAATTGGTTGGTTTTCCAATGCAGACCTTTCTGTATGGCTTCTTTCTTTAACAGAGCCGTAGGATTGTTGTCATTGTGGCTATTGTTTGGTTGTTTCTTTAATCGACCTTCCAGCATTTCGGAGGGTTGTAATTTAAAAGAAACCGATTCCTGCGAATGGCTGTGTCTGGGCACTTTTTCTCAAAACATCAGCTAACCACAGATCTTGACGAAGCTGTAAATTAAGGCAAAGGTGAGGACAGAGGGGCCCTTGAGACTTCTCCATGCTAAATCTCCATGCTATCTGCCTATGTCACTTGCTGTGCAACAGCTGGAAGAGGGACTCCACCTGCACCTGCACATTTCATGGAAAATCAGGGCCTTCAGAGCTGGCCAAGTCACAGACCTAGAAACATGGGCTTGGAGAGTCTGGGTCCCAGCAGGGCAGCAAGGGAGCAATCTGTGCCTTGGAGCACAGAGCCATCATGTCCTACCTTGCTCGGGGTTCTTGCTGCTGCCCAGGGGGTTTTTTGTGTTTCTCACCCCATTTTCATCCCCGTGCCCCAGCACACTTTTTTCAGCTGAAGACTTACGTTTTTGTCCTCTCCAGGTTAAACAGCGGGGCTGCCACCCACACCACGCAACTCCTAAGGGCTCCTCACCAGACATCTAGGGATTGAAGGGGATAGGAGAAAAGTTGTTATACCTTCATGTTGCACTTCTTTTGCAGGCAGAGGGCAAAGCCAGGACATTTTCAGAAGCTGGCTTCTGGGAAGGGAGGTTTCCTGCAGGGAGACCTCTTTGTGTCCAGGAAAGACATTTATCTGAACTGGGCAGCCAGCTACTGAACTGGGGGAACTGCTAGATCCAGGGATGAGCACGGCTCCTTGCTTGGATCAAGCAGTTCAAGTCCTCTCCGCTGCCATTTGCTTTGTCGGAGGGAGGATGAAAAGCAAGCATGGCCGGTTTCAGCTTTTTGATCTCTCAGATTATGTTGTCTCACCATGAGACCAGTCAAGGGGGAGAGGCAGGGCGAACCCAGAACAAGCACAGCACATTTACTGTAGGGGATTAAATTTTTTTGCTTGGAAATTTCACAACTGACTTTAATTAAGTTTTTCCAAAACAGTAAATGCACAAGGCATTAGAGAGGCAAAGATGCATGCATCTGTTTGCCGGATGGCAATTTTGCAAGTTTTCCTTCATCTAATGAAAATTTGCGTGGCCTTTCCTGTTGAAATAGGCTGTAGTCAAGCTTCAGGTGGGCTGATTCCCCGTCGTGTGGCCCTGGGATCACACACTCGGGCCAGGTGGTGATAGCTGGTGGGGGGTGGCCTTTCACTGCTAATGACCCTATAGCCTGTGCAAAGCATGTGCAAAAAGTTATGCAACTAGTGATATATATTGCTAACACCTCCCGTGACATAGCTGTATTATTTCTTTAAATATACTCTTTGGCTCATTGATAGCATCTCTGTTTTATACTGTCCCTGGCACAGTGGGACCTGCTTCACTGCCAAAACCCCTAAAGGTGCTGGTTTTGCTATCACTCCTGCTTGTAAAATGCGTTATCTGAAACCACCTCTTCCTCAGCGCTATATTTTGTGAGTAGGTCACTGACTACCTCTGCAAAATAGTGTGCGTTTCATTTGTCTGCACGGGGGTTATTAATCAAAGATGTCATGAGCTCTCAATGAAACAAAGTCTTTGGATGTGGAGACCCAGAAAAATGGACACAGTGTACTCACAAAATGTTCTTAGTAGCACATGTGAATTTCTTTGCACTCAAATTAAGCAGGATTAAAGCAGCTAAACTGTTGTTGCTCAGTTCTCTTGGATCATGTGACAAAGCCTGAATCGCTTTTAGTCACTGGTATAGGCCTAAGTCAGTCCCTTGATCTCCAAATTAATTTTTGAATTGAATGATTGTGTGGGGTTTTTTTGTCCTAATTGAGTCTTCAAGTGAAAAATGCTTAGCAAACAGATGGAAAACTGAGGACAAAAGGCTCTATTATGTAATAAAAAAGGGAGAGTTCACTACAACAGTTTGAAATTAGTACTTAGAGGCTCTATTTATTTTTTTCTTCATAAAATCCCAAACAGTAAGTGATACACAGTGTGTTTTGCACAGCTTGGTGGAAAACCATGAAAAAGGAAGAAGGTGGAAAATTCATACTAGCAGCTCTCTTAACGGATAGTACGAAGCGCCTGAGTAATTTCTCGATCTACTCCTCATTCTTCGTTTATTGATATGGCAGAAGCAACAGTTTCTGCAGGAAGAAAAAGGGTTCAGGTGAAAACAGTGCAAAGCTCAAAGGTAGTTCACGTACGTGTTCCTGAAAACCCCAAGATTTCCCCTGGATAACGCACAGGCTTGTTATAAGTTTTGCGGGACCCTTGGGGCACCCCAGGCTTTTCTTGCTGTTTCCTAGACACTGAGAAGTAACTCCCTACAGCTCTGGCTCTAAGCTAACAAGCTTTAAAATTGTACTGAGTAGGTCTATACGAGGTTAGGATCCTGCTGCGGGAGGCACTGCGTATATGTTGCATCCCCAAATCTGTATTTTCTGTAGCCAAGGGTGGCGGAGGGTGAGTGCTCTGCAGCAGCTGGGCTGGTGAACAGAGGTGCACCAGGACTTGTGGCTCGCAGATGGGGCAGAGACGGGCACACAGCCCCCACCTCCTTTGGGACAGCAAATTAACTTTTAAGGAATTTCTTGTCTGCTTCGTGTAGCCAAGAAGAATTAGGTCTCAATCTCGTGTGTCTCTTGCTGTTGTTAGTTTGGGGCGGGTGTGTGTGTGTGTGTGTGTGCTTTTTCTTTTACCCTTGAGATACGGAAGCAAGGTACCTCAGACCACTGTATTGCCCCTATAATTTTCTTTCTGGTGGGCTTCTTCTGCCTTCTAAAATATCAAGTTTGACTTAATGGAAGAGTCAGTCCTGGACCACCTGAGACAGCACTGAGCTGGAATGAGGGGAAAATAGACGGAGCTTCTTCAAGGTGCTCTCTTTGTCAGGTGCAGAGCTAATTAATATCCCTCTCTCCTAATGAGCAGGAGTAGATGGGATTTATTGATAACTAGTGAGGTCCAATTAGAAAACCAGGTGAAAATGTGCCACCATTTAGCCAGTTGGCTCTTTCACATTCAGCTAATGGGTGACATTGCTCTTTGCCCATGAAATCCCAGTTGTTGGTCACTGTAGTTTAGCACAAAGCTCATCGCTGTAGTTGTGCTTGTACTATTTTTCAATGGTGAGGGGCACATATGTTTGCTAGCTCTTTACCTCCTATAGTCCTGGCAACTGAATATTTTTAAAGCTATCCCAAGTTACAATCATTGCTTAATAGCAAGCATAAAAAAGAAAGAAACCACCCAAATAGGAATTAATTTTCTTCCATCACTATGGGAAGGCTTTGTTGAGGTGCAGAGGCAACCAGCACCGACAAGAAAGCAAAGAGTTGCTTTTCTATACCTTGGCATTTGCTTCTATGTGCTGCTGCCAAATTTTGCAGGAGTTTCACAGTTTTGTGGTTGGATGGAGCCTGGACAGAAACCATTGCTTGTGTTGGGCTCTTCCATGGCCCTGCATGCTTTGGTCCTCTACATGTGATCTCGGGAGCCGCTGTGTTCACCTGGGGCATCAGATTGCTCATAAACACTGCATAAACCAGTTTGATTGTGATTATTCAAAAACCCCTCAAATTTCCTGGCATAATTTGTTGTAGAGTGATAGAAAGGATCTGGCTAAGTGTGTTTGTGTATGTGTGAAGGGAATTTTCCTTGGTGAAACATCCGGAAAATGCTTGGGGCTTACCAAGCTTCACAGAAACCTGCACAGCATCAAGTCCTTTTGCTGGCCTTCATGTCAATGCTAGCATTTATCTCTCATTGGGATCTTGTCCTGCTCCTGTTGGAGTAAGGGATAGCTCTTGCATATGGAAAGGGAGCAGGAGGGTCTGGGCTATAGACTCTGAAGAGGAAAAAAAGCTGGGAGAAAAGTAACTGCAAAGAGAGCAAGTAACTGCAACTTCTTTCCTGGGGTAAAGGTGTGGCACTGAGTTCAGTACAAGTAAGACCTGGCTTTGTTCAGAAAATCATTGAAAATGGGATTTCAGCTGAGTGGGAGACAGGTGTTGGATCTAACTTTTTAGTGGGATATTTCCACGGGCCCAGGGTTATACTGGTACTTGTGGTTGGTCTGCACTGCACCACATCCACACGCCGGGAGGACCACCGGGATGGGATGCTTCCCGCAGTGGCTGCACCCCTTCCTGGCAGGGCTGAGCATGCGGGAGCCCGGTGGGTTTGCAACACGGTGGTTAACAGCCGATGCTCAGCAGAGCTGAACCACAAAACCAGCTCTGCTCCCTCTACGGGCTGCTGCCAGTGCACCCCACAGGTCTCCAAATCAGAACTAGTAAATCAACTTGCCTTCATTTTCTTGATTTTCCTGAACGAGAAGTTTGGGGAAGGCTTAGTCTCATTTTGCCTGAAATAACAGCACATGAACTGTGGAGGAACAGGTCTAGCCTTTCAGCAGAGTTCGGACTCTGCAACGTCAGCAATTGTTCCTTGCCATCACAGTGTAAAACTCTTTTCCCTTTCACTTCACATTATTTCTTTCTGCAGAATGCTTTCAGTGCAGATAATGCACATGAAGGTACAATACACCCAGTTGTCTGAGAAAAGAAACACGTTTTCTTCTAGTGGGTGGTAGGTAAGAATTACTAATCCAATCTGCTTGAGTTAACGCAAAACAAGGATTAGGGTAAAGTTCCTGAATATGTTAATCTTCCTTTATAGAAGTAAACTTCAGCACCGCTACCAACCCCGTGGTTTATAGTTCATGGGAACAATGAACCAATTAAACTAGAGCAGAAAAAAATCTTGCACAAGTTTTCTGATAGTTACCTAATACTTTGAATTCTTTTGATTCTTAATTATTTGCCACTGTGTCATAGACGGAGGAAATAAAATGTTGTTTATTATTCATTAGACTGTTTCTAAACATATCCATAATTAACTGCATCTTATTGTAGTTGTTCTTTTCATCGCCCCCTCTATGAAAGTAGGTATTAAATGACACATAAGGGCCTGGATAACTGATATAATTGTTGGCAACGCAAACTGATGGCTTACTGGAATGGTTGTGCCTATTCATAGTCAGCTAGTTGTGAAAAAAACATAGCCTGTGTGAAGACAAGGAAAGGGTCATTCAGAAGCATTTCTCTTAGGTAATGGGAAAGAAAGATTACTTTATTTCATTTTTATAAATGAACACTCAACAGCAAAATGTCCTCTGGCTTTACAAAAGCAGGCCCATTCAGAAAAGCCTTGTTTAAGTGGTTTAGCCCTTTTGATATCCAAAATATTCTTACTTGTTGCTGGATCATATATGCTGCACTTATTTACAGCAATCCACACAACTTGGAAAGTTTTACTGTGTATTCTGGATTTTCTTCTGCCTTTCAGATTTCTGACTGGGGAACAGAGCAAAAGGAGGATAATTGGACTTACTGTATGAGATAGAAATGTCAAGGATTTACTTTTCAATGCTAAAGGGTCTAGTCTTTGGTCAATATCTGCACAGGAATCTTAGGCACATCAATTAAAGAAATGTAGTCGTAAAGCAAAGGTTACACTATAGGATTTCAGCAGCTTCCGTGCTGGTGGGTCAGAAAAGCCAGCTTCATTTTAGAGTAATAATGCAGATGTTATACCTAAGCAGCCTTTGATCCTTGCAATAAGTGAAAAATGCAGAAGACAGCCAGGGTTGTATTTGCAATATCAGTATGTACCTGTGCTTGTTATAGACCAAATCCCATTGCACTCCGAAGGCAACACTACTTCTGGGAGATTCTGGTGTCACCATGACTTCTGAAAACCTCAGTGGAGGTTTGTAATGAGGATTTAATTGTACCTAAAAAAGAAGGGAAGTAACCCTCTACCAAATACATTTTTGTGTACAATTCCATAGCCAAAGTTCCAATGCAATGTTATTTATAAAAAAAGTCTTGGGAGGAAGCACTTCGGACACAGGACACAGTGAATATTGCAATCCAAGCTACAGTTCAGTTTATTAACTCACATTTAGAATGGTCTCGGTTAACAGAATTGCAGTTTAGGGAATATAACAGGGCACAACAGGTCGCTGGGCAGAGTACAGTCATCTGTAGCAGAGTGCTAGTGAAAGGCTCATCTTCTCTAGTAAAAATTTAGTCAACTTTTACATCCTCTTGGTGTAAAGTGGGCTCTTGTACAAGGCACTGAACTGAATCCTTCATGCTGGAGTTTAAACTTACCAGCAGGAAGCAAGGACTCCTCCGAGGCAGCGACCCAGCACTTGGGTTTCAGTCCTGTTGTTCAATTCCCTTGATTTCTGCTTTTCACCTGAGAGGAGCAGACAGCTCAGCCATCGTCCTCTTCAGGAACAGCTGCTCCGTGTCTCAACCCTCCGATTCATCTCTGTGCTCCCCTCTGCCAAGCAAAAACCTACGGAAAACTGTGAGTGAGGTTGGGGGATTTTTTTAGACCAGCATCAGTTTCATCAGCATGGCATAAGAAACTGCAACGCTCAGTGCATCATCACCTCCCAGCACAGATAATAAGGGACTCCCTCCCTGGATTTAGTTAGGAATAAAGCGTACGTAAGTCTCAAATGCAGCCAGGACATCTCTCCCAGCTTCGAGTGCGCTTGCTATTTTCTGAGAGCTCAGAGCAGCACTTGGCTGCGGGGCGGCAGGTTAAGTGCAGTCTGTCTGCGGGCCAGAGACGCAGAGGTGTAGACTGGGAGCGCTCCCAAGATGCCATGTCACATCTTCTGGAGAGCTGCCCCACTCTGTCAGGCTGTGCTGCGCCGAGACCCCATCCCGTGAGCTCCGGAGCAGCCCCGTGGCCGCTTGGAGCCAGTGGGAACAGATGGCACTCAGCACTTGGCAGTATTAGACCCCAAATCCCAGGTCCTTTTTTTTTTTTTTTTTGTCTGACCACCAAAAATCCCTTTCAGTTCCCGAATGGCAAGGCAGCAGCAAAAACCAGGTGGAGCAAGACGCACCGGGCAAACCCGACTGCTTTAATCAATTTGCAAAAGTAGCAAGTCCTCTTTGCAAGTCCCCTGGTGCATAGCAGAAATAGTCCAAGTTTGAGGCTGGGGGACTTTTCAAGCTTGTATCCCTGCTGTGGCATATAACAACAGACAAAAACCCTTTTCTGTAACCTCCGCTGGCTGCGACATTTGTTGGTGTCTGTGGATCTTATTCACAGCGCTTTGTGCAACACTAGTACTAATGTAACTGTATTGTGGCAGGAGACTGGAGAGGGCAGCGGATCACTCGCTTGAAAACATGACCTTTTAATTTAAACAAAAGACTTGAAAAAATGAAAGTGGGTCTTAAATGCAGTTTAATCACTCAGGCGAAAGATGTCTAATGAAGCTGCCAGACAGATTTGTAGCCAGACTGTCACTTTACCCATCATGTTTACAGCCTCCAGTGGTGAGATTAGGACTGGGTGAAGGCACAGTCTATCCAAATTTCCCCGGTCTGCTCCTCTACCATGTCTGTTAAGTTTTGACAATTTGACAAATTATTTTGCTGCGTTGTCTCTAGACCTGGAGGAGCTGATTGTGGCGCTCCCACCTTTGATTGCAGCTGAGCAGTGCCTGATGCAGGGACGAGAGACCCAAAGGGATGCTGCAATGCTACAAAACCAAGGTAAACCCTTTTAGACTTTCTGCTTTATACCATTTTCCTTCTAAATGATCAGCGTTAAAACCCCTGCCTTTTGAATAAGGACAGCTGAAATGTTTCAGGGCAATCTTTGAACATCTTGATTCCCTCTTCTGTGAATCGATGGGCTGGGTTTTTTGTGAGAATCTCTATTTCTTACTTAAAGCCGCCGGGACGCTGCAATTATGAGTAAGGCAGTTGTGAAAGCCTCTAAGCCGTTGTTGGTACATCAGAAGAGACCTACGCCAAGAAAGGACTGGCTTTAACAAGAAACAAGCTAGAAACCTTCCTCAGAGTTAAAATTCCACCTATGTGACCATCAAGGCGATGATCACACATTTCTTGCAGATACCAAATTGGTTCTATTTCACATTTCTGGATGTATAAGAGGAGGTATTTATTTTGCAGGGAATATTTGCTACTTAAGAAGTTTTATGTGGCTGCCTGTTGTAGAAACTAACCTCTCTGTTTATCCACAGGCTAAGCAGGGCTCAGACACTGCGTGTCTGAGCTACCCGCACAGCCATGTCGGTGAACTTAGGCTGGAAGAGGAGGAATTGCCTCTCTGGAAGATGAGAGGGGATTCATTTTCCATGCTAGCTCTTTCCTGGGGGGCTTTGCCAAGAAGAGAAAAACCATTTGCGGTTTTCTGTCTTTTCACTAGTTTATTTTTTTTAAAAAAGAACATCAAAGTTATCACTCCTGCTTTCTCACCATAATCCCACAAATCCCAGCCCTTTCATGCTAAAAGCACAAGTGCGTGTGTTTTGCAGCATTTAGGATGTTGCAGACAGTTTCCACATTTGCATACACACTGTGTCACTGAAAGAGCCAGACCGGGAAAAGTAGTTCAAACTCAAACATTTTTTTTCCCTTGGGTACTTTAAAGCTGATTATTATTTAAAAAAGTCACTTATATGACGTGATGTTTAATTCTGCTTCAGTGGAACAAGACAAGTGGACAAAAATGACTTTTCTAGTGTTTTTTTTTCTTTTCTCCCCCTTTCCCTAAACATTTTTTTCAAAGTTTCATGGTTAGCAAAAAACCCCTCTGTAATTGTCTTGTCATGATTATAGTTTTTCCCATTCACTGCCGCTTTACATGGAAGCCCCAGGAAAAGAATTCTTAAAAATTAAATTTCATGCTTGCATGTGTTTCTGTGATCTGCAGTGTGTATGATCTCCGAGTGGAAAAACTTCTCTAAAAATAAATGGATTACCCTTGCTCCGACGCCGTCTGATGTCTCTGGAGCAGATACCGCTGCTCGCCTGTGATCTCTCGCCCACCGCAATCGGGGTGACAGGCGTTGAGGCGAGGGCCTGGCGGTGGCATCCTCCACCCTTGCCCCCCATTTTGGCACGGGCTGGGGGAGCAGGACAGCCCCACTTGGGGTCCACATGCCAACACATCACTTGCCAGCAGAGGACAAAGTTTTGACCTTTCGCAAACAGCATGGGAAATAGCATCATTGCTTAGTTCCTTGGGAGCATCGGCAGCTTTCCACCTCAAAGACCATTTTGAGGCTTATTTTCTTTGCAGCCCTTCTCCATAGAGGTTTTTTTGCAAGGCAAAGATTGGGTTGAGTGGACCGGTTTGGACAATGCGTGCAGCGATGCAGCATGGGCTACGCTTGTCTGACGGTGTGCGCAGAGCATCACCCGAACCCTCCCTCGCGATCAGGGAGGCTCCCGTGGAGGTTGAGGGCTGGGACCTGCCCCCTTGGGTTATAAGACCATCTTTTCTCTGCAGCGTCCAGCCCTGGACTGGGGCCTGCAGGTGGTATTGCAGCGCAAGAAATAAATACTGAGAGAGTCCAGGGATCCATCCAGTATACAGCTTTCAAGATTTTTTCTTCATGTCTTGCAGCCGCATCTCACAAGCCTTCTTCCTACATGAACAAGCTCTTTTGGCCTTGCTAGGATGGGAACTGCAGATGCAGTAAGAACCACAGCAAAGAGCCTCTTCTTTCCCTGCGGCCCAGCGATTTCGTGGCAGGTTTTTCTGCCTTGAACTAGAAATGACTTTGTAAGTCCTTGCTCCTGCGATGCCACCCAGCAGTGGCACCTGCCAGCTGAGGCAGTGGTGCCCACAGGACGAAACAGTATGTCCCTCTTTGGCATGGCTGTATCAAGCCCTGACCCACATAAGTAACAGTCCCTGAAGGGCTACCTTGAAAAGGGATTAGGTAGAAATGGGTAGGAAAAACCACTGAGCAGATGATAGCAATAACACATTAGCAGGAGCGGGAAGGCTGGTCCGGTGACGGAACACCAGGCTTGGACTCAGGAGATCAAGGTTTAATCCTCCATTCTTCCACAGATGTTGGCAAGTCACTTAATCTCTTTGTGCCTCAGTTCCCCATCTGTAAAAGGAAGATAATGGAACTTCTTTTGTCTGCACTGCCTGTTTAGATTTCTAAGTTTTCCAGGGCCAAGGATGCTTCTTCAGGAGGATATATACGGCACCTACCTCTGTAGGGGGAATCGCACTGCAGCCTTCCATGCTACAAATGATAATTAATAATAGCGATATCAGTCCTTTAATCATCAGGGAACTCATGCTGTTTTGCAACAAAATTTACAATTAATGCATGATCAGAGCTTTAATTGAAGTTGAATAAACACTTTGTGTAACATAACAGGCATTTCCAGAAAACTTCTTCGTGGAGTGTCGGGGCAATCTATTTGTAAAGAGTGTCTTCAGATGACCACCACAGTGATCTCTGACCTGTAATACTCGAGAACCATTTTCAAGCTGGATGGCAAGGCAGAAGTTGTAGTGAGGGGATTTCAACTGGTAAGAAATGTCAACAACAGCTTTGCCATTGTCCTTTCCAACCCACCATGGGTTCAGGAGAAACCGGACCAACTCTTACTGTGGGAATCTGCAGCCCCCCTACCTGGGAATGCCCAATGCCCTGGGAATTGCCTGAAAAGCATGGGCTGAATTGTGTTGCTATTACCCTGGGGGAACTACCACAGCCAAAATCAGCCAGCCTACTTTCCAAGAGAAAATTGCCCAAAGTAACTATTTCTAGAACTTTTCCTTTGCTGCCGTGCTCTGAGATGAAAATAATATTTTGAAGACTGTTCACTCTTCTTTCCAGTGGGAGAGAATTGGTGTCTGTCCTGATTATACTTAGCATCTACTGGAGTCTTCACTGAGGTTAAAAGGAAATTTCAGCAGGTAGGATTATCTCCAACAAGTATTATATCCTGCCAAATTGTGTTTGGATTTTGCTAGACTTATTTACTTGTTCGCAACACCCAGGGAAGCGGAGACTTTTTTTCCTGTAAAGAATTTGGCTGTGTTTGAAGACATGGGAGCTGTGTTTTCAAGATGAATCAGACTCAGATTGACTTTGGGATTTGACATAATATTGATTTGCTGACTAACCTTGCTGTTCTGCTGCACATGCTGTGGCTATTGTGAGCAACACTGAACTATTACAGGGCTGCAGGAATGCTTTCTGGTGGCATGTTTGGTTTAGGACAGTTCAGATGAAGCTTTTAGGATTAACTAGTTTATGGCTGTGTCTTGGCTCCTGCCTTGTCTCCAGAGCTCTGGGATGTGTTGAACTCCCCTCTGCCTTTCCTCCCCCTCTCCATCTAAGGTCTTATTCTGACTTGTCCTCTGACTCTATCCAAGAGCAAGAGCCTCAGTGAAAATGCAGGCCAGATTGCAATGCCTTTACTAATGCTTCTACAGGTAAACCCGTCGACTTCAGCTCTGTGGTCCTTCATCCACCTCTTATTTTTGCCAGTGCAGGTCTCCTATGCTTCTCTCTCTTGCGCATGTCTCTGCTTTCTAGCTCTTCCCATCTTGCTGATCAGTCCTGTACCCTGCTTTTATTAATGAGACATAGGGATGTTAGTGAGCTCTGGGCCTCTCAGGCCATTTTCCTTTTGTCTCTGTCTCTGTTGTAGATCTTCTGTGCTTGTTTTATGTACCAACAGTGGATGACTCTCCCATATATTTGTTTTTAAGGGATGATCTGACTGGAGAACTGGTGATAAGCATCTACCCCAGCTGCATCTTATACTTGCAAATCCTCTTTCATCGAACAGGTAAGGGGCTCCGAGACTGCTACAGACACAGCATATTCCTAATGAAGAGGGAAGAGTGGGGTAAGTGGAGACATTGCATTTGCAGTGGGTTATGTGTCACCACAATGGAGTAAATGCCCTGGAGTGCACATGATAAGCCTTAACTAGTCATGATTCTATGTGTGCATGGTAAGCCTTAACTAGTCCTGATTATATGCACATTGAAAAAATGGAAAGAAAATTACAGATATTTTTCTCTTTATTTTTAAATTTCAAGTATCACTTTTTTCTGTGTGTAATTGCACTGAAATATGTGCAGCAAAGGGTCTTGGTTTACCAGCAGGTTGCAAATTATGAAGAAATGAAAAAAAGTTGCCTTTGTTCCCCAGTTCTGGTGAAAATGCTCTCTCATTTCTTTCAGCAAAACCTCTGTCATGCCCCCTGCCCACAGTAGTCTGCATTCTTGGCATCCTCCTTGACCCATGCGGCACTATTTTTTGGCATGCTCTAGCTCCCTTGTGGTACTATTTTGTTGCCTCTGAATCAAGAGAACTGGGGGGTTGTGGGGGTTCAAGGTGAAAATAAACCCTGGAAATGTTTATACTTTTTCCACTAAAAATTTTCCATGGAGGAGGGGGATTTCTAAACAGCTGCAATTTATAGTGTTTTAGTGCACAAGGGGGTTTAAAATATCAGATCTATTAGATCTGGTCAATATAGGCCATGTCATTGTGAGAGATGAAAATTCTACCTAGATCTTAAATCTTTCCTGACAGTGACAGATGCCAAAGTCTTTCTGGCAAAAAAAAAAAAAAAAAACCCAAACAATTGTTTTGTCAAAGCTCACTTTATAAATACCTTCTGCCGGAATGATGATGCTTTGTACGAAACACACTGCAGAAAACTGACAGTGAGGATGGAAAATGCTGACCTAGTTTTATCCAGAACAAAAGCAGGATTTATTTTTTTTGTACAATTTTTCCTCTTTTGCTTTTTTTTTTTTCCTTGGAAGAAAAGAGAGTTCAATAAATGCTAGTGCTTAGGGACTGCAGAAGCTGGCAGAGGGAAGAAAAGCCAAGTACCTTCATGGTCAAATGTCCACAAGAAACGTTAATAATCTATCCAGAGCTTTTGGGCAAGCCAGTGGTCCCCTTTCTGAAGTGTGTGGGTCCTGGTGCTTTTAATTGTTGTAACAGCCTCATCATTCCTCAGCCCAACAAAACACCTTCAGCTTCTGCTCTGAATTGCAGGCAGATCTGAGTTTTTAGAAAAGGAAGATGAGAAGAATATTAGTTGAGGCATCTCCTCTAACTGAGGTGGATGTGTGGGCCCTGATTTGACAAGTTATGTTTATGCTACATGTGTATGTCCCCTAGATTGCTCTTAAACCAGAGCACAAGCTGGAGGGGGACCCTGGCCACCAACCCAAGGATCTTTTCCCTGATTTTTCTGGAGGTCAGGTGGGCTCCTTCTGATTCCTGACTTCAAAATATTGTCATCTTCCTGTCTTTGGGTGAAAGACATTATCTTTTTCTAGACAGGTGGCTCAGTAGGTGCAAGAAATCATGTTCTAGTTTCTGATAAGGGACAAGGCAAATTCATGGGACAAAAGTCCAGCAGGGCTGTGACCCACCAAAGTACAACTTCTAGATATGCCAAAGGAAACACAGTGGTGTGCTCGCTCTCTTCCCCTTTTTCCATCAGGCATCTGCTACTGGCCATGTGTGCAAGGGGATGCTGAGCTAGGCGTGCCTTTGACCTGTCCCGTTTGGTCATTCGTTCATCCCTTTATTTGAAAGACACCTCCGTGCATTTCCAGGTAAAGGTGGTGTTTTCAGCCAGTCACCCCTCACTACAGCTTCTGCCTTGCCACCCAACTCCAAAATGCTCTCAAGCATAAGACACACTTCGTGCAACTAAGAGGACAGGATCTGACAGCCTTAGAATGCACATGGGGATTTGATACAGCCCTGATGGTGTCAAGGTGAGAGAGGGAGTTAGTTTAAGAGGATAACTAGGCAGAAGTCATCTTCCCAGAGAAGTTCATAAGCGACAGAAAACAAGTAGAAGATCAACCAAAGCTTTCCATCTTAAATTTGGCAAAGACATATTTAAAATTACTGTACGCAATGAAGGAGCAGTGTAACTTTACTTAATTTCTCAATTTTTTGAGATCTTTAGAGTTTCGTGAGTATTTGGGGTATATCACGTTTGCATTCTTTGTTGTAATTTTTTGATACTTACACCAGACATATCTTCCAGAGCATTCCAGGTCATTAAAATTCACTCTCTCTCTCCTTTTTAATCTCTCGCCTAGTTGTCAGCCTCAAGTGTGAGTTCCTCCCTGGAATGCTGTTCCTTTATTGCTTATTGTCAAAAATGTTTTCACTTGGAATTTTCCCGGCTGGTGACATAGTAGGCTATAGCTGTGGGTCAAAGTTTGCATATCAAGCCATCAGTTTTCATCATTGTGTTTGTCATGAGCTAAGGACATTTTTATTAGACAAAACAATAAGAGGGTAAAATGCATTAAAATTCAGCCTGCCTGTCGCAAGCTGTAAATGAATCCAACTTTTGGTAAAACAGAATAATTTGAAGTATCCTAAAGGATAGGCTATTGACATTTGCTACCACTGTTTTTCTTTTTTTTTTTTTTTTTGTTACATTGGCTTGCATAGGAAGGAGAGGGGGTTTTTTAGTAATATTAAAGGCATTTATGTTTTGCTAATACTTTCTTGCTAGTTCCAGAGATCTCAAACTGTGGAGAGGCTCATAATGCATTGAGATCTATACAAACATAGTACAAAAACGCTGATTAAGACTGTCTATAATTATTGTTAATTTCTCCAGAGTTTTTAATTGTATGATATTTTTGGTAAATTTGTTTGCTTTCCCCAAGAATGCACCGAGATTTTTTTTTTTTTTGAAAACAACGTCCTTTGTGCTCTAGATTTTCAGCTACCAGAAAGTCTGGGGCAAACTGTCATTTGGAGATATTTTTTAGATTAAATGTTACAGGGTTCTTAAGCAGTCAGTACAAACAACTGGGTTTTATTCAGAAAAAATGTATTTTATTGTATAAGGAAACAATAAATCCAACCTCCAACCTACTGCACAGAGCTAACTGCTCTTCACACAAAAGTTGCCTTTTTTGTTCCCACCTTCAGGGGCTTTAATTGCAAATTCAAAGCCACCAAGAGGTGAAGAATGCTCATGAAGATGAGGTTAAATGTGAAAAATCCCACGACTGATGCAATTTTGCCCCTTATTGCTGACTCCTTGGCAGTACAGGCATGCTGAGCTGGGGTCTGCAGGGTGTGCACTGTGGTGTGCCAGTCCTGCTGGAGGCTGTGAGAGGTATCGCACCGTAAGTGGGAATTGCTTGGTAACACAGCATTGGGTTTCTGTGATGGTGCAGAGGGTTATCCATCTCCAGAGACAGCCCCTGCCTACGTGGATCCCCACATTAACACCCCAGCCTGTGATGGGCTGCCTCATCTTCTGTGGGGCGTTTGAGCCACTTTTTAGCACCACCACAAAAAGACCCTGGCTGTGGTGAGCGTCTTCTCAAGTCCCCTCCAGCAGAAGAGTTAAGAACATATTTAGCGTTGAGTGACTAAATAACCCCAGGGGCTTCTGTTGCTCTGAATATCGAGCTGCTGTTGACTACACGCTTCAGATACCTGGGGAATGAGACCAGCTTGCCACAGCAATTAGCCTTGAGAAAAGAAATGAAGTGCAACCTTTCAAACTGTTTCAGGTGGTGAAGTTACTCCTTTAAAAGGGAGATAAATCTTTCCAAATGGTATGTGAAAACCAAAGGCAGAAAGACACATCAGCAAGGTGTGGAGGAGACATAATCTCTGGCATCTCTAGCTCAGCCCCATCACGGTCAATCCCTTATTAATCTGCCTACGTGCTGAACAGGGAGATGGCAAAGTTGAATCACAGACCATGGACGGGAGAAAGGGCCGTTTGCTAAACCACCGGAGTGGTACGCAGAGGTGCTGGACACTGTGTCAAAGGCACCAAGATGCTGAGAAAGCCTCGTGTGTCGCTGTTTTGATACACTGGTTCGCTTCACAGTGAAATCAAAATGGGAACACATCTGAAAAAGTAGATAGTCTAATGAGTAAGACATTTGGTAAATAAAACCAATTAAATATCAAAAGCAGTACACATCTGAAAAGGCAGATAATATGGTGGGTAAGACATTTGGTAAATAAGAACAAATAATGATGTTCTAAACCTCAACCTAACACACTCATGTCAACACTTACGCTCTCACCCAGGTTTACACCATTTTTAAAATGCAGCTAGGTTTTTGTTCTTTATGAAAAGCATTTTGTTGCCTTCTAATCAGGTATTTAACTTCACTTTGGGGGATTTGGTAGGAACCAAGCAGAGGAAAGTAAAGTCTTCTGCACTTTTTTTTGCATTTAGAGCATGTGAAAGAGTGAGCTGTGATTGGAAATGCTTTTATGCTCTTATCTGTCAGGAGTGTTATTAGGACAAACTTTGAAACAAGGCAGGGATCAGAGCCCTGTCCCCCAGAGCCTGCAGTTTAAATAAAGTGGTTTTGGTTTTGGGAAGAGGGGAACAGAGTGGGAGAACCAGTGTGCTTGGGACACCATAACAGGTCTAAGGTGAATCAAGAAGGGAATCCAAGTATCCTGAATCCCATGGGGGTGGGTGACAAAATGTTTAAACAGATGTATTTGTGGGGCCCTCAGGATCTATAGAAAATGCTGAAGCATGTGTGGCCTAACATATCATCTGCCTTTCTGCTGTAGAGAACTTCCCAATAGCTTCAAATTCAGCCAAGAAAAAGTCTAGTCCCTAAATAATCTTTGGCCCAGGCTTTCGAGCTCTGGGACAAACTGGTCCATCTTACGATGCGGTCACAGAGCCACACATACCCATTTGCTTTTATGGAGTCAGCATTTTAAGTCTGGGTGGTCCTTAGATCTGACCTACTGCTCATCCCAGACCAGATCATTTCATTAATTTAAAATCGGTGTAAAGTTCAACATTTTGTGTTGTTAAAATGTCCTGTCCACTCTTGATTCCAAGACTTCAAGAGCTAGATGGTTCCTCATTTTGCTGGATGTTTGTGACTAGGATTAATCACTTTCAATATTATAAATGTTTACCTTATTTCTAGAATTTCTCTGGCTGAGTTTTCAAGGCATTGCTTCTTCATACATCTGTCTCTAGGAGTTAAAAGGCAAGTTTCTATTAGGTATTTTCCCTAGATTAAAGTACCACCTAAAATCCTCTGTCTGGACAAGCACTGTAGACCACAATTAGACCAGTCAGAATTGCCGCCTGACATTTTTCAAAATGTGCAGAGCTCAGTGCACAATTCACATGAGACTTAACGTGAATTTTTCTGATGGAGGAGTGGCTGAAAAAGATATTGAATTTTCTCAAATTCACTTTTTGCTTCAAACTGCTTTTGGAGAATTCTTGGAAGGCTTTTTGTTTGTTTGTTTAATGCACAACTTGCTGCTAGGAACTGAACATTTCAGCTCAGGGGTGGCTGATGACAGATGTCACCCAGCAGTGCTTCGCTGCCAGCAGTGGCTGAGTGTGACTCCCAAGGCCAAGTTTCTAGTTTTAGTACTTGAAAAAAAGGAAATGTGAATTCACTCACTGCAGTGTTTCAAGAGGCTGTACAGAAAATTTGTGTTCAGCCATTTCTTGTTTGAGGAAAATGCAAAATCAGGCTGCTCCTTGGCAGTAAAAATTACAGTGGAATAACGAGGAGAGTAATTCACTCAGAAATAGGAAGAAAAAGCAAAATACGGTACTCCAAGAACTCCACAGCTTTTATTTTATTTTCTGAAATATGGCATGTGTTGGCATGATAGCAAACCTGAATACTGATAGTGCTAAGTTCTACTATCATTCTCTTAATGATTACATTTTGAGGTTATTTTCATAAAAGCACGTTACAGCTGGTAGATGTGGGATGTGCCATGTAAGACATAAGGATATGCAGCTGGAAGAGTCTTCTGAATCCAGCTCCCTGGCATTTTCAGGAATTATAACAACTGTAACATTTTGCTGTATAGGCAGACCTTTTCCTACACTTATTTAGTTGTTGGGTCACAGCTCTTCATCTTCCAGGAGATGGTTTCCCCCCTAGATGACCTGTTTCTCTGGCTAGTAAACACCTGGGAAATTACCCATATCAGCGAATCCAGCTATAGGTTTTGATAAGAGAAATATCTACTGCAAACTCAGCACTTCTGTAGTGATTAGGGATGGATTTATTCCATTTTCAGGGTGTCGGGATGTGGTCTGCCATCCTGCAGGCCTTTTAGAAGGGGACTGCCTGTTTTGCTGCTTGTTGCACAGTACATCAGGGAAAGTACCTGCTCATTTAACTCATGCTATAGCCCTGTATGTATACTTTTATTTTCATCTGTGGGCCTCAGGCATTTTAAAGCAGGGGCAAATGTTGGGTGAGTCCCATATGATTTATTGAATAGCACAGGACATGGTGCTTCACCCTGCGATTCTTGCCTCAAAACCATGAGTGTTGGTGGACCCGAGTGTATCTTAAAGGAAAATATGCACAACTCCCCAAAACTCTATAATTCTCCATATAGTAGGAAAAAATCCTTTACAGGTGCAAACTGAGTGCATAAATGTAGAGGACCTGGTGACCTCGAGGCACTTTTGGATAGTGGTCTGACTTTCTTGGTTACAAGAATTGAATTGGAAATTCTGGAATTACCTCAGGGTGCTTTGGAATATGTTAAAAATTCAGGGAAAATGTGACAGTGTGGGAAGTTCCATGATTATAAATGTGTTTGTGTGTATGCATGTAGGGAAATACCTCTTTCAGAGCACCATTTTTGCTCCTACAAGGTTGCCACATTTTTGGCTGCCAGATGGTTGCTTTTCTCAGGCTGATTACTGCATATCTAGGGCCTTAGGTGGGTTGTCTTTTGGGAGAAAGCACAGAAATGTATTAACTGGCATTGTGGATTCAATAAATATCTGCCCTTTCTCCCCTTTGGAGAAGTTGGAAGGAAGATGAGTCACCTGATGGGGATGGCAAAAGAAACTGGAAATGGTCGAGTCTGTGGATCACCTGGCTTCCAGCTCTACATGGCCTTGATCTTTGCCTCAGTCCATCCCAACACAGCAAAGCCTCAGGACTTCTTCTTTGGTATCCATGAGCAAATCTGATGAGTGGCTTGAAGGTGTGCATTAATGATACACATGATGAAAGGCATTGCACAAGTTGCATTGAAAAAGTTTTGCTTCTTAATCTATAGGTTGATTGTGGCCACTTTTCTATGAGTTTTGGCTGCTCCAAGTCAGTTTTTTTGAATGGCTGCATTTCACATGTAAGGTAGGGGTCGTCTCACCTGACTGCAGACACCTACAGTGTGCACATCGTCATCCAAGCCAGTTACTCTGGACTCCCTCTAGAGTCACAGGGGATGAACAGATACTTTTAGGACATGGTTTGTCTGACATTGTAGGACTGAGAGAAGTTGTGCCTGTCTCTCTTGGCTGACTTAAAATGCATTAGGAGGACTAGTTGTGATGGAAGCACCTGTGTAGTGTATATGTGCCCTGAAACGGATGAATCCCCCTCCAACCAAAGCATTGCTTGCCGTCCCCTATTAGACAAGCAAACAAGACTTGAAGTAAACCTCAGACATCTGAATGGGAACTAGAGTAACCATGAGACTTTGAAATGCGCTATCTGGTGGTGCAGTGACAACATCCAAAGGTTTGCAAAACTAGCAAAAAGAAACAATTCTAACATGTAGATGAGCACTGAAAAAAAAATCATTAATAGTATAGTTTGACACTCACTGGTAAAATAAATGGCTGCGGGTGCAAGCATGCACATGGAGACAACGCTTACTAATGAATGAACAGGGAAGCCACTATCCTGGTTCGAGGTAAGGACATAACCTGTATACAAATATATGTACAATCACAAGAAATTCATTGTAAAAAGCATTAAACCCATCATCAGTAATGCAAGGAAGAAAGGAAGATTGTGTGATAATGAAAGATATGACCCGACGCAGTTATCTTGCTCCTATCATAAGCAGTACTGAAAAAAAAAAAAAGAAAATTTAAATCTCATCAATAAGAACACTGTTGCACACCTGGGGTCTAAACATCTGGGAAGTGCTGTATTAGTGAAACCATCTCCAGGCTTACAGGGTGGATGAAAACTGAAAGTGCCAGCCACCTGCAATTTTAAATCGCTAATTTGGAAAGATGTGTCTGTGTCATCCAATTTCAAAAGCACTGCACAAGCTGCATAGTCATTGTTATTACTGTGATCCTAACATATTCGCATCTCGGTGTACAGGGATTTAGATGCACACCGTGACTCTGTGTCTTAAGATGAGACTCTGCGCCCCTCGGAATGCTTTTAATTCCTAGCCACTAGGGGTTATATTCCCCTCTTGATGTGCTAGGATTTATATCCATAACTCCTGGTAATACTCACGGGAATTGCATGCATGAATCACCATTCAAGAAGACGAAGCCTCACAACATTTAGTTTCTGGAGTTTTCTCATGTTTCTCGTCCATCACGTTTCTTGTAATTATTAGCAAGCCCACAGTCTGTTGATGAGAACTATTAAAACATATATATTCCTGGGTAAAATTCTATTATTCTTAAGGTAGGAAATGTTATCAAAGCAGGCTAGATTTTGTGGATATTGATAATGACATGAAGAGGAGCACCTGAGTAGGGTAACACTTCCAAATAATCTGCAAAATTACATTCTGATCACCACCTGGGCTTGCAGCTCTCGCCAAGAGAAAAAGCAGGGCTAAAGCCTGGTGGGTGAATTTTCCACCCCGAGAAAGTATAGTCAGAATGTGTGCACAAAATGGCTGTCAAAGTGCTGAAGAAGCCAGGCTCCATGCAGAATTTTTATAGTAACCTTAATTCAAATTGCACTTCTTAGGTAGAGCCACTCATTGTATCTGTGGTTTTCTGAAACAAATTGGCTTGTACACACTAGTCAACAGCTTGTCTTTGCTCCCAGGGAGCAGTGCAGTTGCACCTGAGAAGTTCTGGATGATGTAAAAAACACCCCCTTCCTCCCTGTCCCCCAAAGTCTTGTTAATCTAGTCCCTGCCATTTCCATCCCACAGACATGAAGGAAACCTCCTGCCCTGTAGTATATCAGTTCCAGCTTATTGCCTCCCGTCAGCTGAGCTCCCACTCCTGAGCAAGCTCCATGAAGTCAGCCAAATACCAGCTAACAACTTCATCAAGTTGTTTTGATCCTGGAGACCATGCAGGTCTGCCTTCTCATGGCAAACAGGTGTCAGGACTGCAGGATGAAATGCGAAAATGGACTAAAGCAAGCTGCACCTCCAAGTCCTTTGTTCGTGGAGTCTCACAAAGATCAGCTCCTCTCTAGCCTTTTTTAACACCTCTGTGAAACCCAAAGATAAACTGATTAGGCAATATTGCTTTGAATACCAGCAGCACGCAGATAACATGCAGCCTATCCTGTTTGCCACCACAGAGAGATACATCCTTCACATCAGGACGGTCTTATGAAGGAAGAAGAGCTCATTGAAGCTGAATCTTAGTGATGCAGAGGTAATGCTGTTGCTCGTAGGAAAGGATTTCAAAGAGTATGTAGCTGTAGCACTGTCTTTGTTTTGCTGAAGGTGTCCATTCAGCTCAGCCTTCCCTGACAGTAATCTCTTCCATAGCAGTGCGATAAGTAATATCCTCTGCTGTTTCCTTCCAGCTCAGAGACTCTGTCCTATCTCCTCTGGTGGTGACCTCACCTGGTTCCTGCAGTATTTTGTCATTTTGCAGGAAAAGTGCAGCAGGGTGAGAGAACTGTGCATAAAGCCATCAGCATTTGGAAAACTCTAGCTAGTAAGAAATGCCATCAGGTATCTCCTTAATGGTACCAGCTACTCAAATGCATTGTACCTCCAGTCCTTCAAGTGGCTTTTCAGAGAATTTAAAATCCATTTCATTGCCTATTCTTTTTTGACAAGGTCCAACAAGCCCTGGGAAAATGCTACCAGAAAAAAAAAACATTCAAGGACCCCTGAGGGCTACCCTCAAGAATTCTGCTCCTCTGAATTGTGGAGCCCGGTATAATAGGGTAAAGAGCCCTTGGGTGAGAGATACAACTTCCCTGAAAGCCTGTGCAAAGAAGTTGGCTCCCTGAAGAAGAAATAAGCACCACAAACCTCACTCCCTTCTACTCCAAGTGTATTCTTCAATCTCACTTTCTTTTGTACCTGAATCATGCAAGGTAAGAAGTCTATTTCTGACAAAAACCCAACCAATGCAGCAAAATCCACTGAAAAGAAAAGGAGCGAAGAGCAAACAGTTGGGCCCAGTGATGTGCACAGTGTGAGAACCAGTATAAGATGGGAATAGTATACAAATGAAAACAGTCGTGCTGTGCTCGGGGTCTCAGTGCAAATATTGCATCTTAAGGTAGATGTAGACATACAACTTTACTGAGATACCATACAGACATGCTTAGTGCATGTTGCATGTGAAGTAGATGAGTTGCACTAAAGGTCAGGTTTGTAACTCCAGTCATGCCAAATGCTAGGCACCTACTCTAAGCAAGCTGTCCATGATCTTCCCACAGTTAGTGAAGATTTTGCTGCTAGTTTGAAGTACAATATTGGGTGACACAGTCTTGTGATGCAGAGTACATGTTGTGCAAATTCCCCTCCCTTCCAACTTACAGCACGAGAACTTCCTTACAAAGACAAGTCAAGGTCCAGATCTGCACTTGCAACCCCAGGGTTAGCATGTTGTAGGTCACGCTGTGGTCCAGTCAAAGTGAATACAAGTAAAACAGCCAACAGCAGCAGAGCTTTAGCCCACGTGAGGAGCTCCTCTTAACTTTGATTGGTAGATCCTACCTTCAAATAGGCTTTTACAGGCATTGAGCATTAGTACCCTCACTTGCAGAAAGTAATGATGGTGGAGTGCACCAAAGTGTTGGATATTTAGCAGAAATAGCCTTTCCCCCTGTATTTGGTAGGCATCAAGTTTAAATACTTGCTCCTGAATGCAAAGAAGCAAAAAGATTTAAGCAACCAAACTGGCTGGACTTTACTCCTTCAGTTGTCCTGCACTCACACTCTAATTTTCAAAAGCAATGAGTCCCCTCCATGCCAGGCCAGGTCTGGATCTTCACCTCCAGATGAAATAAAAATGCTTGCTACCTTTCAAGTGTAGAGCTAAAACTCTCCTCTGTCCACACAGCATTTTTCTATGACAGGTTTTCCCTTTAAAATTATCCAGCAAACCCAAGCCTGCCTCTCGTTAGTGACAAAGGATGAGATGATATTGTTACCCTTAAGCTTATCTGCCATGCAGCAAAGTCATCCTGCATCTCTTTCCCTCTCCAAGTGAAGTTTTCTCAGAGCACCTGCAAGCAAGGATGACTCTGAAATTTGCTTGTACATCAGATGAGGCTGCAAACAAAGATGAAGTGCTGTGACAAACACATCCCAAGTTGGTGTTTGCCTCTCTCTCTGGCTCATTTATACTCACAAACCTCTGGATTAACTGACCCGTGTGTCAAGTCTGAAAAAAAAACCCAAATGGATTATATTCTGTCAAATGGAGAAACAGCCATAAGTAAGAGTTTAGAGAACTAACCAAAACATGTCTAATTATTTGGGCTTAGGATTTAACTTACTGGGTTTTTTTCTTTTTCTTTTCTTCTCCCAGCTTCTGCCTGATACTTAAAGCACAAAACCCAGCAGGGAGAGAGGTAATGGAATTTGGAGGCAACTGGTGTTCAAAGACCTCGCTTGAAATGGGTCTATGCTAATGCTGAGGGTCTGTGCAAATTGGGTCAATGTACCACGTACTCCAAAAGGGGCAGCTTCATCAGGGCAGGCTACGTGGTACAGGATTGTCTCTCTAAGTATTTCACAGAGCTGCACCTTTGAGCCAAAACCTCAAAGAGATTTTGGCTATAACTGACCCGGCCCTTGGCCAGAGCAGGATACATTCATCCTCCGAGAATGATCCAGCACGTGTGTGGTCTCTGAGCTGGGCACGGGGAGGGCACGTTCATCCCAATGTAGCCGAGTTCAGTTGCTGCCTCCTGACTCTTTTCATAAAAGGAATCTGTGCTTAAAGGCTCAGAGCCTTTTCCTTGAACTTTCTTATTCCAAATTGAGCTGACATAACTCCCTTGTCCTTGATAGAATTACATTGGTGAATTATTGGTCAGATGCAGATTTGAATTTGGCAACGAACCTCGTCATATTCTCTTCTTTGTCTTCTCTATGTATCTTCATGAAATATTAAAAATACTTTTGCATGTTTGCACATGCAACTCATATGCAAAATATGTGCACAAAATGGAAATTTAAGGGACTCACTATAAATTAAAAAATCAGTTTTGCACAAAATCAGAGTAATGTTCTTTCTTTTTTCTGAGGCAGAAAAAAATTTTTTCAGAAACAGAACTTCAAAAGACATAGCTCTGAGAGTAGGTAAAATAAGAGCTATAATTCAAACCCACACATCTTTCTGTTGAAATGTGGGTGCAGGCATCATATTGGCACATATTTCTGAAACAAAAAAATAGGTATGGCTAAGCAAGTACTGAACAGCTAAAAGTTTGCTGGCTTGGAGAACAGGTTGTTGTATATCCCTGGAGGAAACTGGTGTTTGGTTTCACTGCATAAGAAAGCCGGTACCAAGCCATTAAAGAAACCTGTAGGTGCAACGCTGAGCACCTACAGCTGCAGACCCCGTTTGAATAAATTGAGGCATTAAATGCATTATATTCACAGTAAGCAATAAATGCAGGTAATTATGGAAATAAGAGGCAAGGACAAGGGTAATGGGTGAAGTGCTTGCTCATATGCAGAGTAAGGCCCAAACAAAGCAGGCAATTCCTTTATAGAGTCATCATTTACTGTTTGCATGTGCCCTTCGGTCGAAAAGGGAGTTGTAATTTTTCAGGGTGGTCCAGACAGTTTGTCCCATCCCAGAAAGAGACAGTAATGGAAAAGCCAAACCTCAAGATCCCAGCTTTGGATTAGAAAAGCTATGAAAATTTGTGTTGCGAAAATGGTTTGTGTGGCCTGCAGTTTGTCTTTTTCCCAGCTATGTCAGCTGATCTTCTTCCCTCTGCCTGCAGACATTGCCTCCTTCACATTCTTGAATGACTATAATAATGTCACTGTAGAAAAATAATCAGCATTTTCACTTTTTGTAGTAACGAGGTTCCACCATACTCTTCTTTCCATGTAAATTCACTGAGATAAGTTTGCCTCCAAAGAGCAGTTCTCAGAAGTATCCATGCATCCTGCTCCCCTCAGCACTTTCTCTCCACAATGCAGAATGAGAAGAGGCTGGTGTTGCTTCTTGGGGGATAAATACGGATATTTCAGGTGAAATGGAAAAGTAATGCTGACAGCCTTGGAAAAAGAGATACACATGTCCAGTGGGAGACCCATCGTGCGTGTTGATAGTGCACGAGGCATTCGCAGGTTGGTGAGCCGTTTCTGTGTGAAGCAGTTTGTCTGATTAATGCCTATGAACTCAGTGTGGATTCCACCTAAATACTGTAAATAAACTTCAGGGAAAACACTGTTTTTCTTTTTGATCAGTCACATCTCTGGCAATATAATGAGCACAATTACCCTTGCTTGACTATGCAACATTATTCTGTTTTGCCAGTTAATTGCTGACGATGTTTTCAAGCTTATTAAAACCAGACAATGTATTCACATATGTTTCATTAAATTTCTGATAAAATTTAGAATAATATCTTAGGTCTCTTCTATCATTTGTCTTGTTTTCTTCATTTTTTTTACAGACAGACATCAAAATCTAAGAAAGTCTATTTAGCCTCCCAAAGCGTTCCTGCTTTGGTACATGAATGAACATTTTATATTAGTGCTGTCAAATAACCATGTTTGTTATCTAAGGTCCAAATCTGCAAACTTCTGCATACCTGAGGATGCTTTTGGAAATTGATTCTTAACTGAGATATCAAGAAAGGGTCCATTCTAATTAGAGTAGTAATTGTAGCGGCAGTAGGAGAAATATCACAGAATTACTACAGCCTGGTTGTGGATTATTGTGCTTTTAAATGCAAAAACCCCAAGATTGTTTCATTATCAAAGAATTTTCAATCCAAGTAGAAGTTTAGAGCCACTGGATGGATGAACAGAAGAACTTACTGAGGCAACGCAGATCAATATGAGAAGTAATGGTCTCATCAAACCTACTGCCAAATGCTTTGGCTTGAATATATGCAGGAGCTGCTATCCTTCTACAGTTCTGCAGTTTGTTAGTGTTTGGGACAAGAGGACCTGAAAACATCTTACCTACCAGGACTGCAGGAAATTGAATTTCTCTTCCATCTGTTGGGTGCTGGAATTGTCCATTCCCATTACCCATACAGGCATAGGAGGTGTAAATTGCAGGAAAAACTCTTGCCACCCAGAATCAGTATTATATTTAGATCATAAAGTCAATCAGGCACAAGCAGTTCTTTGTTATATGTTTGTGCCATGCATGAGGACCCTGGGTGACTGCAGAAACATTGGTGGAATTAGAAGGTAGGAACAAAAAGGCTAAACAAAGTTTGTTCAGTTCCTGAGGTATTTCCTTCAAAAGCACTTCATTGCCGGGTAGAGCATCTGAGTTTCTGCAGCTTCCACAGTAATGCTGGCACTAGCAAACTCCTATCATGTCCCCTGCTGCAGCCTGGATGGTTCAGTGTGGTGGTGGTGGTCAGCCATCGTTTCTTCTGCACCCTGGGAACTCGCTGGCCTGAAAGCTGCTCAGACCGACTGCTGCCAACAGCTCCCATCCATCGACAGTGTGGTGGGACATGGGGATATCTCAGCCATGCACTCTCCTGATGCATGAGAGTGACCAGGAACCATCTTGGCAGCTTTGTGTTTTTAGGATGAGTGTCTCTGGCTGTGCTCACTCTGTGTTCAACCTCTTTTTCTACCCACTTATCACCCTTCTGGAGGAGTAGCAGAGTATTCCTGACTCGGGGGGTGGTGGGGGGTCTGTTGGCTATACCATGGACTTCAAGCTTTCACAAGATCCATAATTTACCTTTAAATGGATGGCTAATTCCAGAAAATAGTTATTGCTATGACTAAAACATCGATATTCTAATTGCCAGGGGAGAAAGCAGAATTCTGGACTGATGTTCAATAAAACATTAGCACATATTTCTGTTTCGGTTCAAAAAACTTCCTGACTTTGCTTAGACAAGTCAATAAAGGCATGTGACACAAATACCAGGGGAAAAGACAGTAAGTTTAATTTTACCTGTTTTTCTCTACCTTATCTTTACCATGTGATTAATTTCCAAGAGATTTTGGTGGGTGCTTTGTTCTGACTCTGAACCAATGGCTCTGGTAACCCATGAGTTTTGGCCATTCCCCCCAGCAGAGCTGAAAGAGCATTGCTCTAGCCTTGCCAAATGGGGTATCATGTCCTGCATTGGTTGAATCCTCCTGATCTGGAGAGATCTGTGGGATCCTGAGTACTTCCAAATCCCGTTGGATTTGATGGAAGATGGAAGTGTTCATCTATCAGCAGCACGGAGCCTGCAAGCATGAACTTTACAGCGATAATCATGAAACTGAACACAGCCTTGATCGCAAATGTAAGGGGGAGCTAAACATAGTTTCCCCTAATCTCTTGGGATCCAGGCATTTATCTCTCTGCTTAATTGAATGAATGGGAAATTAGATAAAACTTTGCAGAGTAAATCTTTTAGCAAATGTGATACCCAAGTAAAAAATTTTCAGTGGACTCTACATTTTCACAGCTGCTCCTTTGTTTTGTGGAAGTGTATTTTGAATGTAAGTCCTGCTTACATTGCATCCCTATTAATTCTATTGTACATATTAAATGTCCTCTTTGTAGTGTGTAAAACCAGAAGGGAGACTAAAAACAAATAGCATGTGTTTAAAATGTTTTATGGAAGATGGCACCAATATTTTCTGAAAGCCTCCATGAGTCCAAGGCACTGCTCTGTGATAACAGCGTTACTGTTCAAGGCCAAAACTGGAACCTAAAATTAAGCAGAAAATAATGGAAGAGAGAGAATATGCTACTTATCCCTGCAAGAGACAAAAAAATATGTAGACAAGACCCAAAACTGTTGCTTGCTTCTCTACCAGCCTACTTGCATCTGTGACAATTTAAGTCCCATTTGCTATCAATAGCTAAGAATAAAAGTTATTTTCCTTTGCTTTTAGCAAATCCTGTAAAGTCATTAGGAATGACATCAGTGTCATATGTTATCACCCACAGCACGGTGATATGCCTCACATACACCTCCACTCTCCTTTTGTAATGGGGGACAGAGTTCTGGGAATTGGTCTGCAGGGAGTTCTTCTCTTCTTCCAGATTTGCCTTTTACTCAGCGGACTTTGGGAGATAGGTTTGCAGGAGCCTGTCCATAACAGCTACCCTGAAGTCTTCCTTCTCAGGGGGCTTTCCACAGTCATGCAACTGGATGTGTTCCCATCCCATGAACAAGCCACAGCTGAGGGGGTTCATGAGCTGCTCTGTGGTGGGACTGCTTGTGAGCATCTCCTCAGCTGACCCAAGGTTGTTTTCACATCCTCTCTCACGACAGGACATGCATTTGCACTTACAGTCTTGTGACAGAGGAGGGACCATGGCATGTGAACTTCAAGTGACTCCATGAGTGGCATGGAGCAGCCTCACCAGAAGACACAAACACAGTCACATTAAGAAAGGATGATATAACCAGCCATCCTAGAGTCAATGCCTAGATAGCTGTGTGATATTCAAAACCTCTGGGAAACGCCTGGCCAAGGGAAAGGAGTCATGGCCATGGTGTCCCACACCTTCTAGTCATCCCTGCCTGTCCTAAGGGACCAAAAGCAGCTGGCAAAATTTGGGGCATCTGTCAGGTTATTTAATTCCATGTTAGAAAGCCTGACATATACAGCAGGTTGGAAAAAAAATACCCTCTTCTCAGCTGCAGTGTGCTTTTTTTCATTGCAGCTGTGGCTCCAGGCCTTTGCTTACCAAAACAAATGGTAGAATCCATCCATCATAGCTGCTACGGCAGGAAAATATGGAGCAACAGAGACAGACCCAGCGAGGAAGAGACTTAGCGAAGGCATAGGGAACTGGACTGAGGAGGAGAAGAGGCACATTGCCAGTCAGGGGAGATGCAGAACTTACCACCTGCTACCACAGAAGTAATTAAATTGTGCTCCAGAAATGGATAGTCCATATCCAAGTGAGGCAAAACTGATCTCGTACAGATCTGTTCCAACCTGGAGAGTTATTACATCTCTCTATTTCTAATTATGCTGTTACCCAGTATGATGCCAACTCCAAAGGCAGAACCTATGTCACTAAAGAACCTTTTCTTTGTGGAAACAACGATTAGTGAAGGCAATTATTTCTCATAAGAAATTTTGGAAATAATTCCTTTTTCTATCTGAAGATCCTATCATTTTTTTTGACCAAAAAAAAGAATGGAAAAACTTTGAAAACTAAACCAGTGGGGTTTTATTCTTATTTTTTAGGATAAATACTCAGTTTGAAATAAGTCTTTAATAAAACTTTTACCAAAAAATTGCATTTTTAAAAGAAGGGAAAAATTGTGGGGTTTTTCCGTATGTAACTGTAAAACATGAAAAGAAACAGAAGGCACCAATAAAAATCCATATCTGTCCAAAAAGTAATTTTTTTTTTGATAGGGACATTTTGATGAAGAAGTTGAAACAGCCCTAGTGGTCAAACTAATGGGACATCACTTATACACTCTCCACCTCCTCCAGAAAAGCTGTCTCTCCGAGACCTGGGACAATGCATAACTATACAGGTAGAAAAATGCTGTTTTGACTGTGTCATCTGGACCATCTACACCAATGAAGATTATGTACCTATCAGAGTGGGTTGGTTATAGGCAGTGAGATGCCAAGCACAGTTGGCCAGGACTATAAATCCTTCAAGAAGAGTTGCCTAATCAGGGCGCTCCCTTGAGCAGGATACAGAATGAGCGCGCTTTGTTGTAGGCACGCCTCTAAGTGTCAGCTTTATCTCCCTCCTCGCAGATGCCACCAGCCTCCGGAAGAGATGGAGACATGGGTGAGTTAATGTCATTTGGTGTCTCACCTCACCTATCCACCAGTGTTCATCCCCATCCCAGTCGGACCCACTTGTGCTGCTCACTGCCAGAGTGATGCTTGCAGGCAGCATTGTCTGAATGTTTTTCCTCGTAGGCAGAACCAACACTGCATAATTTCTGATTTGGTCGTGGAGGATGTTTGCTGAAAATGACCCAACTCATGCCATGTTCTTTCTCACCTTTCTTATGTACATGTGATTTTAGCAGAGCAAAACATTGCTGGGCAAACCAAGCTGTTATGGGTGTTTTGATCTGAGACCCGGTATGATGGGAAAGCTTTATGAACAAGCAGAAATGTGTGCTCGGGGATGGAGCTGCAATAACCAATTTAGTGAGTGACTTGTCATGCATGGGGTATCTCTGATCACCAGTCCAGCCTTATAGATATGCTTATGTGGCTGTTCCTACTGGTGAAGCCGCTGCAGTTTGATCTGCCTTTTTTCATGCAATGGCCGGTGTCTGAAGGGAGGAGAAGAGTAAAGTGCGGGTGCTTTGGGGATGACTTTTAGCCTGAGTGCGCATTAGAGATCTTTTGCTCCACGTGTCAGAGCTCTGGGCTTAATTTAAGTGTAATGTCAGCAGGAGAGACCCCAGTTCCCCTATTTTAAACCTTTGCGTTTAAAATGGACATTTCCAAACACGTCACCACCACAATGTCTGTTCGTTTGTTATACTGAAAGGTGCTCTTTGGTCCTGATTTACACTGGGGCAGTGGGCTGGGACAGGGATGAGGAGATGCAGGGTGAGACCCTCTCCCACATCCCTGCTGAAGAACCCAGGCAGGTGTCTCTGGACTGTGGTCTCCAGCGACGACACCTCTGCAGCGTGCACTGAGCCCCCAGGAGGAAAGGCAGCAGTGGTAGGGATGGTGACACCTACCCCGTTCCCCTCCAAGCTCCGGCCCTCCATCACACCCCTCTGCTCCTTGACTGGTTGGTGAATGAACTCTCCATAATCCTTTCTGAGTATTTCCTACCCCGCTCTCCCCTTGCACAGCAACACTATGCCATGGCCCCAGGTCCCACCATCAGCCTGACGGCCAGTGGGAAGGTCCTGGCCATGGGGGCACTCAGAAGGACAAGGGTGCTCCAGCTTTGCCTCCGACGTTGATGGCAGCCTGTCTCCTTGTCCCCTCTCCGTCCCCATCAGCAATTTCAGGGTGCTATTACACCCGGTGCCATCAGGGCGAGGACACGTCAGTGGCGTCAGGCGGTGACAGTGTTTTTGCAAAGTGCTTAGCGTGGTGATTTCTTGCTGCTTGCCTTGCCATGAAGGGCAGCTTTCTGCCTGGCATTGTTCTGCTCCCTAATCTTGGTCATGTGCTCTTTGGCATCCAGATTCATGGTCGTAACCATCCAGCGCTTTGATATTTATTCTGTGTCATTCGATCAGTTTGGGGGGGGGGGGGGGGGGGGGTGAGTTCTTTCCTCCCCCCCGCCTTTTCTGCTTGGCAGCGTGGTGGCAAATAGGCTGGATACAAGGAGCCAATCACGAAATTGCTGCTGGGAGGAAAGGAGGAAAAAAAAACCCCAAACCCAGAGAGTAACGTATACAGCTATATTTTATTGAATGAACACGGACACATCCCTCTCCTGACAAAGCTCTAGGAGGGTTCAGACGCAGCCCCCGCTCATCACAGGTACCCCTGTACCCCACGGATGCCACCCCATGCTCCGCTCCCCAAGCGATGCTCACGCGGTCCACCCCAGCCCTCGGACAAAAACTTTTGCTGTTGTATCACAGGACACGGTAATCTCCTGTATCCCATCTCTGTAACCCAGAAGCCGCCTCCCCCTAATATTTTACATATTCCCCAAATTCTTTTGCAAGGGGGCAGGAGAGGAGATAACGGCGGTGAGTTGAGCCGAGTGGGAACTGCTGACTGACAAAGTGTGTAGTGCAGTACGCGTGCTTTCTGGCTCTCTAATTATCCTTTTCCTTCTTGACTCCAGTATCACATGTAGCCATGTGTAGAATCATAAAATAATTATGCAGTGTACAAGCTTTCTGGGAGCATGTACCACTGTTTTCCTAATTCTTTATCGCTCCCATTGATCGTGGCGTGTGTGCATTGATCCAAGTCGGCCATCTGGTTGGGGAAGATAAGCGTGCGAGTGTCTTTGCATTGCACTGTCACTCAGGGAGGGGGGTACATTTTGGCTGTAGGGAATTACAGGGGCAGGATTAGCCCTCTTCCTAGGAGTAAACTGAATTTTAAATGTAGTGTTGCAGCTGCATGGACCATGTTGCTAACTTCTGTTTTAGCCCATAGACTGGGTAGATTTTATTATTATTACTATTATTATTATTACTATTATTATTATTACCATTATTATTATTTCCTTCTCTTTCCTGCTCAGACTGTATTTGGAGATAGAGATATGGCTTGCATTAAATGGAGGGGAGAGAAGAGAAAAGGAGGAATGTCCTTCTCTGCACATACTAGACTTGTGAGTGGCTGCTGTGTTACAGGATTTCGAAATGGCAAAACCAGCTTTTAAATGCAGGCAAGAACCTGCTGGATTGAATGCATTGCACAATAAGAATCATTGGTCCAAAAAAGAAAAAAAAAAAAAAAGATGAAGTTATCAGCCTATGACAGGAAATTAAAGAGTGGATATTAATCAGCTCTCTTAACTTTGGTTAATCAAGACAAATAACCCTAATCACATGTTATCGGGATGTGTATGTTTAATAATCAGCCACAAAATAATGGAGGGTTTTTTTTTTTAAAAAAATTATTTATTTTTTCTTGCCTGCCAGCTTTCCCCCTAACAATGGGCATATCCTGCAATCGCTTGAACTTAGCTGCAATATTTTATCGAAATGGCCGTCGTGGGTGCGTGTGTGCGCGCTCACATCCCTGGTCGTCCTTTTGTAAAATGTGATGGTGGCCATTGTTGTCTCATATTCTGCAAATGTATGGAAGGTGCCTCAAAAGCCTTTCCTCTAAAATTGAACAATTCTGTCAAAAAAGATTAGTTCTATTTTGTCTGCTGCTTGCTGACTATTCATGAATGTAAAGAGAGAGGGCTTGGGTGTCATACTAAGTTGCTAAGGTGGCTGGCTTTCGGCTATTGACTTGAGGATACCAAACCAGAGCCTACAAAAGAGCAGCCAGAAGGAGAGGAGAGAACTGGTCTGCCATGTGTTTCAGCTATACCTTCTTTAGCTGCCCATTTATTTCTTTTGTTGCCACAACTTTTATTGTCATACAGTTGAAAAAAATGTTAGACACAGGCTTCAGGCTGCACCAAGCAGAAAAAAGGATTAGCATATCACTAGGATCATCTTACACTGAACCAAATTCTTTTCAGGATGTATAATTAGTGAATACAGTCTTCTCCCCCCCCCCCCCTTTTTTTTTTTGAGGGGGTGGGGGGAGCCTATGGATAGGGAAAATTAGCTCAGATCTCTGGGTAGGAAGCGAGAAGAAAGGAAAAGAAAAAGTTCCCTAGTTTCAAGGAGGATTTTACACAGGCTATTTCCTCATCTTAGCCTCCTGCATCATGTTTAAGAAGCATTTTGCACATGGACAAAATGTGTGGGAGTTGCTTGTTAAGAAAAAAACGTTTTTTTTTTTGTACAAGAGTGTGCACAATCACCTTCCCCGAAGGGGACCTGGAGGAGAGAAATTGTTGTCAGAGCTGGCCCCAAACCTGAGCAGCTGGAGACAGGCAGCGTTTCTGTGTCCACTCTCTCTGACAAGGGCTCAGCATCAGATATGATCCGGGAGGACGTTTTACTTTTTTCTCCTCGTGTGTACTCCCAGCTCCCTTCTGCCATCTGGGAACCACACACTTTTCTGAGCACTACAATAAAAAAAAATGCTGTTTCTCCTAATGCTCGGATCTGCGTGACTCAGTCATAAAACTGGGGCTACATATGCAATGCTATATGCATTTTTAAAGCAAGAGGAGAGCGCTAGATGGAGGAATTAATGGTCTATTTTTTCAAAGGGTATAGGCCATTTTCAGTGATGACAGAAATGGGCGTGAACCAAGCAGCAGGACTGTGTGTTTAACATGTTCCTTGTCTGTGCAGAAAGCAGGAAGAGCTCCCAAAGGCGGCTGATATTGATGGGAAAGGGGTAGCCTTTGCCAGTTATCCAGACAATTCAACTCCCAGATACTTGCCCCTAAAAATCTTTGATTCAAATGACATTTGCATCACGCTGTGCTTGCAAAATGTGCCGCTGCATTGCTCTGCCTGGGGTGGAAGTGTGGTTCTGCGTGAGGATCGGGGTGAAGAGGAGGCATTTGACTTGCTGCACCCATATCAAAGCTCCCGTGCACGTCCTGGTCCATGCTGCCTCCAAAACTCAGCTGCAGCTTTGCCCTGGCAGATTTGGGTGTGCAGGAAGAGGCCATCTGAGCACGGCGTTCCCTACAAAATTCAAAAGCAGAATTACTCTGGGAAGGAAACAGAGCTTCTTTTGCGGCGCAACGGTTGGTAATTTCGCTGCGTTTAATCACGCCGCACATTTGACATCATTGCCTTTTCAAACTGTTCAAACCAATTGTTCCACCAAAGTAGCAATTGGACGTGAATATTCAGAAGCTGCTCTGGGGTGCTCGGTGGTAATTGGTCACATCACTCACATGGTCTCCTTCCCATTCTGATGAGAAGAGGGTCGAAGTTTGCTTCACGCTGATACTTAAACACCCACACATAAAAATCTCATTTAGCACAACTATTTTTTTTTTTTCCTGGGGGTTACTACAGCCGCTTGAACGCTTATAGTCGGAGGGCACAGGAGGGGAACAAATGAAAGGAGAGGTCAATGAAAATGGTGAACGCAGACACTGAAAAATGTTTCTTCCTTCACCCAGTTCAGTCCCCACTGTTGGCCCTGCTGATACGCGGGATTTTTGTTGGTTGGATGTGGTGCGAGGTACTGTGGCCAGCTGAAAGGGAGGAGGTTTAGGTGAAGATCCGAACTGCAGCCATACGGGTGTTTCCAGGGACCCAGAGCTCATACTGGGAGGTGGTTCTGGCAAGACAGATGTGAAGTTTAAGAGAGCAAGCGTGGTGAATAATGAGTATCTCTTAGAGTCTGTGTAACTCATACACAGTGGGGCTAAGAAAAAACGCTTAAGAGCCAAGAAATATTTGAGGAGAAATTATCTGAATCATTTAGGGAAATTACGCCAGCTATTTTATGACTGGTGGGTCACACGTATAGCGGGCATCTATTGTCCACGTGGATCTCCTCTTGACTTCAAAGAGAGGATTTTTGGTAAGGGATGTCTGCAGAGCAGACTGTCGTGTAAAGCAGCCATGTCAGGCGCTGTGGCTTGTGATCTTCTTTATTATGCTCTGATACACTGAAGAGCGTGTGAAATTATGAACGGGGGCGACTTAAAAGCTACCATTTATTTAGAGTGCAAAATAGAAAGCCTAGTGTGATGTTCCTTGTTCAGAAAAAATTACTCCCGATGGACATATTTTATTAGGAAGTAGGAGATAACCCAGGATGGCCGGAGGAATCCAAGGGTGTTATTTTTAGAGACTGATAAAGGTTCCTGGGTAACTACTTACTAGCATGTAAGAAGCAGTTCATCTTACTCAACTCATATGTCCTCCTTCCTTCTCCTTCCAGTAAAACCTAGCTAAAGTAGAAGAAAAAGGAAATAAAAATTGGACAAAATTAAAGACAGAACAGCAGATATTGGGATGGTTGTAATCTACATCCTGTAATTTTTGCAGTCACACTAAAAAATGCGGTTAGCTTGCAGATGACCTAATTTACCAATACTTGGGCTTGGCTCCTTGGTAACACGTAATAAAAGCACATTAAAAAAACACCGGTCACCTTGGGGTGGTTTGGTTGGGGCTGGAGCTGTGTGTCTGTTGGTGCTAGATCAGCCTGCGGGTGTGCCTCTCTCAAGCTTGCAGGATACATTTTCTGTAAATAAATATTGTTTAATAAGTATTCCATGTGCATTTTATCATTAGCCTGATGCTATAGAGCTGTGCAGACCCAACCTTGATTTATAAAGCTGTTAAAATGTTTGACCTTGTTTAAATAAAAGCCTCAAGGTTAATTACAACAAGCATTCTATATACACTCTCTATTTCGGTTGCCCTGATGATTTGTAGGAGGAAAGGGTAATAAATTCTCATCTTTTAAAAGTGTCTGCAGTGAAAAAGTGTAAGAGTTTGCTTTTCTGCCATTTTCATGTTTTACCACACTTTGATATGTGATATATTGAGTGATGATGAGCTGCCTCTTCCTAGGGAGCACTAGAAATTTGATATTTTTACTTAAAATATAATAAGAAGCGTGTGAGAATGGAAAAAAAAAAGGTTGTTGGGAATAAAGAGTTGGAGCTTTGCTCCTGGGTAGGATGTATCCATAATGAGGTAATCAAAGGCATGTTTTTTTTTTTTCTTATTGCACAGAAAACAAATTTCACAAAATAAAAACCAATTTAAGTTTCTTTTAAAAGAACTGGGAAATATTGAGGAAAGTTAATTGAAGCACATTCAAATTACAATAAACACATACAGGCACAATTATCTTCTTTTGACTAGTGTGTGGCTTAGAGATGTTTTATCTTTTGTTTATTGCACTATTAAAAATATAGAGAGGCATCAAGAAAGGGTAGATAGCCACCATATGGAATTACATATTTTCCCTATTTATATTTAAATAACTATCCATGAGAAATTATGCACAAATCATGCAATAATTCCCAACTGAAATGACTGTTTAGAAAATAAAAATTCTGAGGCACAATATTCTTTTCATATTAAATTGCCCATTTTCTGTACATCATATATGTTTGTACAATACCAAAAAAAATGCTGCATTACAGCCCAATACAATTTGTTCACAATGCTAATGAAGATGGATAGAGGACATTGTAATATACTGTAGCAATTCATAAGCAGTGTGGGAAAACAAGACAGACAGGCTCAGAAAGCTGGAGCATAATTTTTGGTCCCATTTTCAGAGTGAATAGTGGTAATTTTAATAACCTGCTGGTTTGACAGATTTAATGATGCCGATTAACTTTTATTGCTTGATTCATGCCATGCTCACATTTGGGGTGAATGTTTGTGCCTGCAAAGTTGGAGTGGCTGGTTTTAGGCAGCTAAAAAGAAGCTCCTAATACCCAGCAGAGAACTTGGCAAGCCCGAAAGCCTTGTGTTCGGGATGCCACCCTTTCCCTGAAGGGGCACGTTTCAAGCCTGAGTCTCACTTTGCAATAAAGCCGTCCCGCCTTGTTTATGGACGGAGGGTCCATCTGTCCATCAAAAGGCTCCTGGATCACGCAGGAGTATTAACTCTGGTTTCACCTGCAGGCAGAAATATGACTTGATTTCTCTGATTGCAAGTTCTGATGAACTGGGACTAAGCTGTGAAAGCAGAGTTCATTTCCACTTATGATAAAGCCCAAAAGAGGAAATATTTTATCAGCAAAATATCCAGCTTTGCTTTATACCTCCTTCAAAAAGTAAAATTATGAAATCTTTTGACTTCCTAAAATGAGAGCGAAAACTCCAAATTAGCTGATGTGTCCTTACAAGCTCAATACACATCAAATTTTGCTTGTCTGTCTGTCTCTCTGATAATAGTAACAATTTTAGGTTTTATAATTCATTCAGCATCTCTTACTCAAGTCCTTAGATCAATAGGTTTTAATCAGGCTCCTCTCTTCACCTCAAAGAGAAGAGGTGAAAATGCGGAAAGTCCCACTCACCAAAATGAACCCTTCCTCCTGTTGATGTAAAACTACAAGTGTGTGGGTCACACTGAGAAAACTGCCATACACCCTGAATATTATAACATATAAATATCTGCAGCACCTGCTTTTCTCTAGATAACCACTTTGCATGCCTAATGATGGCCCCATCCTTAAAAGCACGCAGCCGATCCGACGCACAGCAGCACACAAAGCAAAAAGTTTCTTCTAATTTTAATGGACTTCAGTTTTTCTCTAAAACCTGATATAATTTTAACTGGACCCAAGGCCCCAAGTGCACCTGGCATCAGCTGCCACACACCAACCTGCCTGGCCCTCCACATGCCCCACCTTGCTAAGCCAGATGCGACAGCTGTGCCTCCCCATTTTGGCCAGCCAGGCATTGGGGACTCCTCTCCCACCACAGTCCTGTAGGTACCCTGGGACCCCCTTCCCATCAGGACATCCTGATCAGCGTCTTGCAGGATCATGTCTTGCAAACTGATTTACTCTAGGCATTTTATTTGTGTATGTATGTGTGTGCGTGTGTGTATATATATAGGGGAGGGGGAAGTCCTGCTGTAGGGGTAAGATGGTGATTTATTCATTTATTTTAGAGGAAACTCTTCCAGGAAATATTCAGGTCTCTCAGAAATACACAAAAAATTTCAGAGAGTTTGAGCTGAGTTTTATGCCTTGTTTCTTTTAAAAATTTGATTAGTTCCCCTCTTTGATACCATCTTGTAGATTGAAAGTCTCAGTTGCTGTGTAAACTCCACTATGTTTCCAAGGGGTGTTTCTGGTTGGTATTTGGGGAACTATAAGGGGTCCTTAGTGTGTTAGCACTAGGGAAAAAAGTTTTCAGTCCAGTAAAAAGTGGCCTGCATGGAGTGCTGTCACATTCTTCTGGCAAAATACATCACTGTGGTCCCAGTACTGCTGGTAAAGGTGTCTGCTCCACACTAAACTCTTAGTTTTCATCCTTTCCTTGTGCTTCCAAGTCTCATTCATCTAATTCATGTCCTGCCTCTCCATCTCTTCACCTGAGCTCAAATGTGAAGTCATTGGAAAGCTGGAATCATAGTTAAATGTGCATATGAAGGGCTGCAAGGAGGTCCTGTCTCAGGCACAATGGTGTGTGGAAATATCGGCACCATGCCAGGAGGTGGGATATGTATTTTTGTGTGCCACCAGCCAACACCGCACCCAACAGCTTTCTCTTTACACTGCTGTGGGTATATGGCACCACATTACTGAGAATGATACAGAAGGATCTATGGAAAAATTACCTTCTGATGCCAACAGCTTGTTACCGGCATCACCAGAGCTGTTCCCAATTTCCATCTGTAAAAATGCCTCACAACCTTCTTTCCTCCCACATTTAATCAGCAGTTAGCAACAGAGTCACTGTAACTGTGGTGGTCTAAAGATATAAATGAAACAAAGTTGGCATGGAGGAATAACACCATTTAATGGAGCGACTGATACCAGTTTCTGTTTTTGAAAATTGCCATGAAACACTGTAGCACTTGTTTGAACAAATGATACCTCAAAGGGAAAAAAAGTTTGGCCACAAGTCTTCTTATCTCATGTTTTAATTTTTTTTTTTTTTTATTTTATTTTATTTTATTTTATTTTATTTCTTCATTTAATTTCATTTCATTTCTTTTCAATTCATTTAATTTCATTTCATTTATATTTCAGCAAAACCCAGAATCTTGTCTGCAGAACTGATTTACTGGGGAAAACAAGTTCTGGATGAAAACTAGGAACCAGACCTACACCAAAGTTGGGCAGAAGAACTGCCAAACTGTTGCCCAGAGGTCACCATACTAAAATAACCTTCTGTTTTCATCTTCCCTTAATGGCACTGACTGTCAGAGGTGGAGAAGTGAAATGTGGACAGTCCAGAGCTGTGGCACGATGAGAGTCCTGCCATGCAGCCGGCTGCAGGCCGGTGCTTGATGCTGTGTTGCTGGCCCAGCCAACCCTCTCCCACTCCACCTCTCTTTTCCTTCCTTTCCTCATGTTCCTTGACGACACTGATGGGGATCCCTCCTGGCACTGGTGGATGCTACATAGTTTGGATGCAGCCTGAATAAATCGAAGTATGGGGTTTCTGTGTATGCAGCCAAAGAGCATTTCATTACCTCCTCTGCTTCTTGCTCTTCCCCTCCCCGTTCTTTGGTTTCTCCTGGGGAGAACCAATAGAGGAAAAAGATATCTCACACCGCACCAGCAGCTCAATTTGGCACTCATGGTTTATCTCAGAATGGGCCTTCAGTACTTGCACTGATTAGCTCAGTCTGTTGCCATGGTCTTTGGGTCAGGTGTAAAGGGAGACTGTTCTGAGCCTCAGTCCTTGACTTTTGCTTGTGGTTTCTCCACTGCCTTCTGGCAAGAGAGCAGGCAAGGACAATCTGGGTGGGAGATGGTGGTGCGTCACCTTCTCCTGCCCTCCACTGTGGGAAGGACACAACAGCAGGGTCTGCAGCGTGTTGCTCTTCAGTTCTTTGCTAGATGCACTCTCCAGCTCAGCTTGGGAAAAGCACATGGGAGGCAAATGATGTGGGCATGGCATGGGTGTGGGCATGGCATGGGTGTTGGCATGGCATTGGCATGGCATTGGCATCATGAGTTCTCAGAATTGTATTTTCCAAACAACTCCAGGTAAAAAGTTGTCCACATCCTCTTTTGGGTTTCAGCCATCTGCCATCACTTTGGCTATGCTTCTTCTCCCAGGGGGAGGGGATAATTTTGGGTGCCATTCAGGCAGTGGGGTGCAAAGGGACTTCCTTTGGCACTGCATGGTAGAGCCTCTAACTGAGAAACATGGTGGGGTGAGCAGCCCCAGCGTTCACAAAACCCCTCTCCGTCCCAGGCCTGCCGGCAAGATGCAAGCTTCATGGGTTTTATTTAGCAATTTATTTTGCTTAGCAATTACCATTTATTTCTCTCCCCCAGGGTAAGTTTTCTCTTTTTGTCCATGGCACTGTTGGAGAAGGACCTGGGTGCAGTGTTCCCTGAACAAAATTAAACCCAGGAATCTTCCCTGCAGGGCACGGAGCATCACGTTGTCCTGTGTTTGGGTAGTGCGGAGCACAGGGGGGCCCTGGCCTCCAAGACGGTCAATACAAATAAATAATACAAAGCCCTGGGATGACTCATTTGTCGGGAGCACACCTGCATAACCCATCCCACAGCTGTAGGGCTGGAAAGGCAAATAAAACAGCTGTAACCCAAGCCTGGAGGGCGCTGGGGACTCAGGGGAGGGAAGCCAGTCTTTCAAATCGCTGTAACCCAAGGAAGAAAATCATCAGCCTATATGCTTTTCACAGCATTTGATGACAAAATGGTTTGTGGCTTAGCCATTGTTTAAAGGCCATTCCTCAAATTCCTTGTTTACTGTCAGCAGGGTGAGTTGTGGACTCTGTGACTTTAGCTGTTAATGGGCCTAAACACTTCTGCCAACAGATTAAGCTTTGCTGAAACGTTAAGAAAATTGGCCCAAACAGAGATAGGGAGGATTCTTGTTTAGCTGTTGTTTCATTTGCATGAGAATCATTGTCTGCAGACAATAGCATTTCCATATCGCCCAAAGAGCGGGCAATTGGGTGAAACTCATTCAATTTCTGTTAAATGACAGAAATTGTTTGTTTGTTTGTTTCTAGAGAGAAAGAAAAATGCTCATTTTCAGCTGCAAGGATGAGTAGATCAGAAGTGAAATTCAACCCCCAAATACCTCCAGCTCATGATGGACTGGGAGCTAGCAAGTTGGGATGACGCCGAAAGAAAACAAGAATATTAAGTCGTAGGCGTGTTTAAAACAATTACTGTCTGTGGAAGAAGAGGAATAAGCAAAATTAGTCTATCTGGGGAAGGTGAAGAACAAGTTCCTTTTAAAAAAAAGTGAGATTTGTTTTTCCTATGACTTGTGCTACTGAATTTCCCAGGTGATCCATATCCTCACGTTGTTTCCGTATAAACACTGTCCTAACAGGTACTGCTGTCGCCTGAACTTCTCCCAAGGTCAGTGTTCAGGAGAGGGTTAATGTGATGCTCAGATGACATAAATTCTTTCCGTTTCCCTCTCCGTTGTTAAAAATAATAGCCTGGATCCTACAATTATTATTTGAATTATAGCAGCACCTGGAGTCATCAGCCAAGATTGCGGCTCCCTTGCAGGAGGCATGGGCCAGAAAAATGGCAAGGTGGTTCCCCAGTGAGATGCCCCTTCCAGCAGAGAAGGAGCATCATGGGGATAGAGAGTGAGGGCTCGAGGCCACCATCAAGCCTGGGGCACAGGAAGGAAAAGTTGTGTGCTGCCCTAAGCCCAGGCACATCTGTGACCCAGGCGAGTGTGTTTGGCCAGGCGTGACTGCATGCTCAAGGCCAATGTCTACCACATATTGGTGCAAGGAAGGATGAACCAACTCAATACCTTAGAGGCCATTTTCTGTCTTTATTGCTGATTAGTGCCATGAGATTTACTTCAAGCACCATTCGACATTTCCTTGCTTCAGGAGATCCTGCTGTTTTCTTTATTTTTTTTTCCCTCTAGACCTAATACTTTTGGCCATCACTGCTGTTATTGGCAGTTACCTGTGGCTGCTTTAAATGCCACCGGATGCGAGGGGATGTTTACATTTCCCCAATTACATTGTCTTTGAACGGTTCTAAACTTGACTTTGATTAAACACGCTAATAACAAGAGAGGTTCCTTTTTTTTTTATGAATGTCACTTGCTTGAGTTGAAAAGACATGCTCTTAATACTCGCTTTTCATCTAAATCAAGAAAGCAACACTAAGCAAAAAAGTATTTAACTGTAGCATATAGGATTGTAAAGATGGTAATCAGGGACACTGGTAATTGAAGCTTTTGGGGGAGAACCTTTCTTCTGAATCCTTCAGTCTGTTTAATAGGATAAAATTAGCTTGAGTGGCTTGGTGTTTGAAGAGGTTATGATATAATTGGAGCTGCCTCCTGGGTTTGCTGCTGGACAAGGCGATCAGGTGGAGACATGGGAGGGCATGGGAACCTCTGAAGTACAAGACTCAGCTTCTGCCATACTAATTAGCCTAAATTAGCTATGCCAGTTTTCTGCTTCCTTTTGAATTTCCCTGATAATGCTTTTATCAGGAGTGTAAGAAAAGGAATATGAAAACACGCACAAAGTTCACTGCAGAATGGCAAAAGCGGTGGCGACTGCAGACGTAAGTCTCGGGCTTATTGCTGCAAGCTTCAAAAAAACAGGGGGAAAAAAAAGATTGAATAGCATTAGGAAATAACAAATGGATATCAAGAACAACCCCTAGGGATTTAGAAAGTACTATGGCTTGCGCTCTTGAACACGAAAGTTTACAAAGCATCTGTAAGAAATTTATTATCTTGAGGATTATGTACATATTATTTTGAGGCCAACCTCCTCCCCCCAAGCCCAGCGCTGCTCTTGAGTGTTTAACCCAAGGTGAAGGAGGCAGTCCTCCTCAAGGCAGAACCAGCTCAGGCATCTCAGTTTGTGCTCCATCATCCGCAAGGCCCAAGAGAGGCTATTTGTATTTTGTTAGCTGCTAACTATTTTTTAATTTTCACTTCCGACCCAAATTAATCAACTTTAACCATGCAGGGAGATTTGCGATGCATTCAGTATAGCTTGCACAAATCTATTTTAATTGAAATTGTGAGAGGGGGAAAGAAAATAAGGAGGGTTTGTTAGTTTTTTTCTATCCTGGAAGGGATGGCTTCTGTTACCAGTGAATGAAGCAAGTTGAGGACTTCAAATTTCACAGGCACATTAGGATGCACTCTCACAGATGAAGACAGCCCCTTACCTGGGGAAGGCTTGAGGCTATGGGGAGATACAGATTTTTCCTTACCAAGTAGCCCCAGCCTTGATCTGGAGACAGCTATTTGGGGCCAAAATTGTCCATGCCTCTAATTGCACATACAGACATTAGACACTGCAGGAACAAGCCTTACGTAAGCAATCTGCTCTGCTAATCACCATCAGGGTCCACTGGCTCCAGAAGGTCTCCAGTTGCTGAATGAGAGTGTGGAATGAGGTCCTGGGAGATCTTCTGGACAAGCTCAGAGTGTGTCATGGTTCAGGAGCTCTCAGACAGTTCTCTTATGTTTCCCGCACCAGCCCTTCTTCCACACAATGCCCTTGATTTCTTCCCATCAGGCTGTCCAAAGAATGTTTTGCAAAGACCTGTGTGAAATCAGGATAGGATCTCAACCTCATTCAAAGAGCAAAGTTTGCAAGACTCACCCAACCCTTGGCTTGGTCATGGTTTTCCACCATGTCTCCTGGATCACGTCACAGGTTGTTAAACGGGCTTGCATCAGCTCCATGCTTAGAGCCATGATGGAGAGGGTAATGAGGTAGTGAGCTGATCTGAAGGACCATGATGGATATGGGTGACTTGTGCTCCAGAGGACAATTTCTGGTAAAACTAGACTGGTTTAGATACGTTCTGCATCTCAGCACAAGAAAACCAACCTGAGGGCATTGCATTGTTACTATTCAGCACTGTCTGCTCTCTATGGAAAATCAATAGGGATATCAGGGTTTAAAAACTCTCCTAAGCCAGGGTTTACAAACTCTGCTAAGAATTTTATCTTATTCTTTCTGGAGAGGTAACTCATTGAGCTTGCATTTCTAGCAACTGCTTCAGAGCAGTTTGGAAGGACCTGAGAAAATGAGTTTGCTTCACTGTCTCCTTCCTTCCCATGTACAGGGTACCTGGAACTGCTCTTGGGGTCCTCTCTTAGCTAGGGGGATGTGGTCCTCAGTGGAAAATACAGATCAGGTTCTTTTTTTTAGGGCAATGAATCATTCAGGGAAAGAGATCGAGTCTTGACTTCTCCTCTTCAGACTGCTGCACTCTCACAACACTTGTCCTGGCTTTTTATCAGGTGCAAACACCTGAGTCCTGTAAGCCCTTCAGCTCTGGCACGCACACTTATATATTCACTCAAGTGCCTACACACAGACAAGTGTTCAAACAGCTTCGTCTCCCATCTCTGTAGGCCCCAAGGCACAACGCTGCGTATCACCTGTTCAGCTAGTCCACACGCTATTCTGAGGGCTGAAGCCTGCAAATGCTTCTTCACAAGAATGGCATTACTCCTGTGACCAAGTCCTCTCAACACAGATCTTGCAGAGGTGGATTTATATCAGTCCACTCAGTCTTTTTACATTCACAGGGCTTTCTTTTGCATGGCTTATTGGCTCCTCCAAATAAATACAGTGAAATTGTTTTTAAAATCACCTCAGTCCAAAACATGGATTTTTAAGCTTGCTGGTTTAAACTCTGCAAGGGAAGTACTCTGTTCTTGAAAAGTATTATTGCTCAGATTAGGGCTCTGAGAGTTGAGGGGAGTTGTTTTTAATTAGAAAAATGAGAACCGGGAACTCTCTGTTTTTTTTCTGCCAGACTCTCCTCTTTGGAGCACTATCCTCATTTGATGGAAATATTTAACTTGTAGGAACCATGAGGCAAAGTCTTGAATGACAGCTGAAGAAGGGATCTCAAGCTGTTGTCCTTGAAACCAGTGACAAGTTTCCCCTTGACTTCACAGGGCACAGTAGCCAGCCCAACTCCAGGCATTTTTATTGTGCAGCCAGCTGTGATTCCCGTTCAGAAAAGACAGACTGTTCCCCAGAGCAGATGTGCAAGATGGAAAAACCTTCTACAGATTAAAGGCTGGACCAAAGCCCCATCAGAGTTAGTGTGAAGCCTTTCAGTGATCCCAGTGGAGCAGGAGTCAATCGTCAGTGCCCAGGCTGACCACACTAATGTCTGCTGCAAAGCTAGGAAAAATGTGGTTGAACATAATTCAGGTCTGACCCAACCTTGCACCTATTTGAACGCAATGGGCTTCTGCTCAGCCCATAGGGCAAAACCATCTGTCCCTTCAGCCCTTCTTTGCTTATGCTTGTACCCAGGAGACACAAGAGCTGCAGAGCATGAACCAGCTTTTCAGGAGAGCTCCATTCTGTCTTGGCATTGCCTCCAGCTCCTGTGACAAGAGAGAACCACTTCTCTTGTGCTTCTTGCTTGTCCTTGCAATGCCTTCTGCAAGTCAGATCTGCTTCTGTTCAGACAACATGACCCACATAAAACAATAATCATTTCAGCATGGTTTTTTCTCCCCTTAACCAGAACCCAAATCACCCCACAGACCTGGCAAATGGGTCACCTGCCTGATGTCTGATCTGCAATCAGCATGCCTTTGCCTGGGATGTCTCAGGAGCATGATGATGTGAAGTCAGGACTTTTCGGGGCGGGGGGAGAAAGAAAGAAAGCCAGCCAAGACATTTTTGGCTAAAGATGCAAGTGCTCATTGATAGGGAGTGTTTGAACCTGTCCTCAAGGCTACACCATAGCTACAGAAGGGCAGGAGAGGTGAAGCTCTACCTGGCAGCCACAGCAGATTCCCCTCCTCCTGGCAAGACGTCTGGAGGAGATGCCCCAGGTCCCACCCTCCTCCCTTCTCTCAACAACCCACAATGCAAAGATATATGCATCTGCTTTCCATCTTACACAAGGTGTTTGCTGGCTCGTTTCCCTCGTCACTCAATGTCATTGCACCCAAGACCTCTGAGAAGCAGAGGTGCTGCATGACCCTGCTGCAGATTGCTTCCTGCTCCCTTCCAGGAGCAAGAGGTTTCAAGCAGAGTGTGCTGAACCTGTTGGGTGGGGGGAAAAAAGATCCCCTTTTCTTAAACCAATTCCCCCAAGTCTCTGAGGAGAAGTAAACCACGGCAGTCCCAAAGTGTGTGCAGCATCCAAGAAGCTTTCAGCTCAGCATAGAACGAGGGAGGGCTGTCTCAGAGAGCGCCAGCAATAAGAGTCTCTCTTTGGCTCCATCAGGCAATACAGCAAACAAGTCATGTCTCTTAGAAGAGGAAAAATCTATTTTAGAGGGCTCTGTTTTTCTGTGTGGGTGTTTATCTCTGGTCACTGCTGTTCACCATGTAGAGAAGTCTCTGTGGCATGCATTTCTAAGAGGGCAAACTGTCTAAAATTAGCTGTTAGTTTAAAATAAGAGACTGTGCCGTTCTCCAGGGAGGGGCATTCATCCTCCAAAGGAAACTGTCAAGGATTGTTCAGGATTACTCTCCAGCTGCTCAGAACTGCTGCATCCTTTTAAATTATAATGTCAACATGTCGCAAATAATATGGAATGACAATGTCTAATTTCTGTCCTGTGAGGAATGAAAAGGAAGGAAAATTGCTAGCATGCTAGATACATACCAGATTTAAGAGACCAGGTAACCTTTCTAGGTGGCTGTAGGAGAATAATTAGTCAAAACATCAATGAAAATGTAACTTTTTAGCTAGCCTCTGAAATCTAGAGGTTTTACATTATGGTTTCCAGACTGATGCTTTCCAGAATAGAGTGTGTTATCTCCGGAGCCAAGGGATGTAGCAACTTCTCCACTGATTGGATTCTTTATGTTGCATAGCTGGGGTTTCTTCCACAAAAATATTTGTTACTAGCATCACTGACTTTGAGGAAAGAATTTCAATGCCAGATTGCATGAGTATGTAAGGGGCCAGACCAACATCAAAGTTATTGCTGATCTTAACACCCATGAGCAGCCCACAGTGAGTTTATCCCCCCAAAAAACATGACTGAAATAGCCAACCTGACTACACGAGCATACAAGTGAAAGCCAGGAGGTTACAGCAGTTCACGGGCAACTTGCACCATGTACATGCATATCCCATCCGAATTTTAAAGTAGATCACCAAGAGGAGGGAGGTTTTTAACAGAGATGGTTTTTACCTGTTATTTGAGGTAGCTGTAGCTCTGAGGACTGAAGCAGAGACCTGCCTCGGGTTATGAGGTAGCAGCAAGTTTCTGGGACTTAGCTGGTGAGCGGTAACTTGTGAAGTCATGGTAATGTGATTGCTTCAATCAGATGCCCACATCCAGAGCTTAAATATTCTTGTAAGCAGTCAGGGTGGCTGTCTATGAAATATAAACAATGCAATATGAACAAGAAGTGTCCCAAGGTATACATTTTAATGCTCAAATTCCATGCAGCTCTGTATATTTTTCACGTTAAGTTAAAGAAGTAAATGAAACAGAAAGAATCCAACATGTTTTACATTCCCTTGCAACAGGAAGCTATTTTGATAAAACCTACAAATGATCCGTATTGATATTAACTTTTTTTTTTTGTAAACTTAATTTGAATTTAGAAAGTCTCTAAATGATAATTGAATCACAAGTCTGGATTAGGATTCTAGCAGCAACACTTGACTTGGTCAAAATCACTGTTATGAAGAGATGCAATTTTTACACAGTACTTCACATTGATTAAGTAATGTGCGAAAATGGAAAAAAAGTATTCGAATCTTAATCATAGTAATTTGCATGAAATAAAAGTCTCTGTCAAGGGAATGCACATTATAATAACTCCTGGGTGTTTTGGTTGCATCAGTGAGCAAAGAAGTTGTGTGCATTTTTCTTGTCCTGATATACAAGAATTTCCTCTATTTTTAGTGTACCTTTGATTATACAAGAATTCAGAAATATGGCATTGTAGTTAGTGAGAGACTGTGAGCCAAACAGGTATTTTAAAAGAAGTCAAGGTTCACAGATGATTGATATTATATATACCTGAATTAAGCACAGAAACATAAACCAGCATGTTGTAAACATGGGAACTCAGTTTGAAGCTAATTAAGGCTCATTTGGTTTTGACCTGCATCAAACAATAGCACTAAATCAGAAAAGCAGATGCATTTTGGAAGCTACTGAACTGAAGAACCTTATCCGGAGCCCAGTGGAGTCAGCAGAGACCTTCTCACTGACTTCAGTCGATCAAGCCTTAGAAATGTTTGCGTTTATTTACACAAATTGGTCTGAAGTAGAAAACGGGTTTAGATGCAGTCCCCGCTCCATTGCATGCACATGTCAATGCTGCTAAATGCTGTGATGGTGTCACTGTTATCTGTTACTGAAGCAGACCCGGGAGCTCAGGCACGTTTCTCTGGGCCAGTGTGACCATTGTGCAACCTGTTTTATTTCAAAGAGTTGCTATTTCAAAAATCAATGGGTATCAGCTGCTAATTACAGAAAATCTATGTCTTGTCCCTTCAGCAGGTTTTGCATTTTTCCCAGTTGCCATGTTACCTCTGCTATGGGTTGACAGCATGGCTCCATAGCAATATATCATGGCTACCCCTGGCCCCCTTTTGCATTCGGTCCAGCTTCCTCCAGGGTAGACTTTGCCACGTGAAGTTTCTGGTGAACAGCCTTTACCATACCACACCTGGAACCCCCCACTGACCTTGAGATTGATTTGATGCTGTATTTTCTGAGATTGTAAGAAAATAGAGGCAAGCTTTCTTTAGTTATTTAAAACACTTCCAGTGCGGAAGCTCATTTATCCCAGAAATTGGTTTTGTGAGTGGGAGGCATCTGTTCTGAAAGAACGTCTGAGATCTGTGATCCCCTTATCCGTCTTCCGATGATCACAAGGCAGGACAAGGGCTCCTAGACATTTGTGAACAGTCAGCATAACTGACTGTTTTACCTTCCTTAGAGCTTAACAATTGGTCCAAATGCTCCTGGGCAAGGAGTTTTCAAGGCATGAGTTTTTGCCATTCCCTCTCTCTTTCCTTTCTGCAAGATGTGCTTATAATGGGAGACAGGTTCAAAGACCACTTTGGAGGAGGGGTCTTTTTTTGAGGCACACTGCATGAAATCTGTTGAGACCTGCAGAAGTTGCCGTGATATCACTGCATTGTATCAGGAGGGATATTCCATTATCCCCAGCCACAATATCATTTGGATAATTGCTTCTTGCAGGGGATTGAAGCAGGAGTGGGGGAAAAAAGTGTTGAACAACTAAGCTTGGAAAGAAAACGCAGGTTGAAGTTTATCTCTTGTTACTGAAGCTGCCAGTAAAGCTAAGCGCAGGAGCAGGGTTTGTTTGGGATTTATTCTGGGGGAGAAAGGCCCTGCTGTCTTCAGAGTGAGATGAGATCAAGTTCTGCTTGCAATACCTCTTACATGTTGTAGATGTGGGCCAGGAGATTTTTTTACATCAAAATAAAGGAAAGGATGGGTCTGCACTTATAAGAGAGTTGGCATTCCTACAACAAGCATGTAGGTTGATAAGGATTTTCTTTATTCTTTTCAAAAATAACCTTTCCTGTGAAATGCAAGCTCAAGAACATTATCGGTAACATAGAGAAATCACATGAAAGGCTGTATTACAATAATGAAGAAAAGAGATTCTGAGACGAGAGCAGCAGCAAAGGTACTCAGTGCCTCCTTGGCTTGAGCTGCTCCTTTTCCACACAACTGATGTTTTCAAACCTTGTTTTTTGGCACAATCCTACTTGCTGGGGAAAGTTAGCGCACACAAACCACCTTCTGGGCACAATGCTGGGATCCCATCTTGCTGTTCCTGGGGAATATCCAATGTGTGGGGGCATTCTCAATGTGTGGGAGATGTGTTATAGTAACAGGGGTTTCTCCATTTATGAGCTGAGGGGAATGGTAATACGCTGGCCTGTGTTTCTCCTAATTTGAGAATGTTCCCCATGTCAGATGGTATTAATGGGGCGGCAATAGCTATCATCACACTCCTAACCCTGCAAACACAGCCCTGGCGTTTCACCAAAGGGAAGTCAAACCTACCGCTCTCATAAAACATCCTACGGAAAAGGGAAGAAGGAATTCATAAGAAATAATCCTATTAATTAATGCCCAAATCCTGGTCCCTGTGCACAGCCTGCGGAAACACTGCGTGCGAGGAAGCACAGGCAGCAGAAGGGAAGGGAACACAACCCCTCTCCTTGGCTGGAGCAGCGTTCCCACTCCCCAGGCTGAAGGCTCTGCTCTGCCTGGCATATTCCTGGCAGCTTGTACCAAGTGCCACCCAGTGCAGAGCTTCATGGCTGGCCCCAGGTTATCCCTGCAGAACATGGCCAGGAGCACACAAGAAATGATGAAAATAGTGCTTTTTCTTCCCAAGGGAATGATGAACATGTCTTGAGTGTCCTTACAGAGAGGGGCAGCTACAGCCCGTACTTTCCCACTCTATCTCCTTTTTTGTTAAGAACTGTGCTGAATTAACAGGAGCACTAAGCAGAGTGTCCAAGGACCTTGAGAGTGGCTTTTAAGAGCAGGTTAGACAAATATCTGTCAGGAGTAGTCAGCTAGCCCTAATCCTGCCTTAAGGCAGGGGATGGATGAGGTGGCCTCATGAAATCTTCCTGGCCCTACATCCTGGTGTTCTCTGGCTTTGAGCATTGAGATCCTTCCACTACAAACAGAGAGAGTTACTACAAAGAAGAGCCTGTGGTTATTGTGTCTTTCTTGCATATATTTCAAGTGATGATCCATCTGCATTAAGTCAGGAACTGCGGACCACAAAATGCTTGTACGCCTGAGATGCTTTTTGATTACCAGAGGACATTGGGTTTGCCTGGGGTAGGAGTGGTTCTGGCTTTGCAGTACCCAGTTAGAATCCTGGGGGCAATAGGTCCAGGAGAAACATGTTAAACTGGTTAGGACTCACTCTACAATGGCTCCCCAAAGCCTGTAGAGTAGGCAGGGCTTTCTAAGTGGATAGTCCTCTGCTCTGGAAATGATATCTCCTGGTGGGTCATCAAAACTCATCTCTGACCCCAGGTGCAAGATGCCTCAGTTTAGTCTTGTTTCCAAAACCAATGTTGACCTGTGCCTTCTCCCTCCAAGACCTGCAGTTTTAAAATCTGTGGTCCAATTTCAACTGCAAGATACACAGTTCTTATAAATGTTGTGGAGTTTGCCGGCTGGGAATGTTCACGCTGAACACGTGAGGGGGACAAAAGGGAGCTCAGCACTAAAGGTACATGGGGAAGGGACTGGGGACTTGGACACCAACTGTTGGAATCCCAACTTCATTAGTTCCCAAGCTGGAGGAAGAGCATATTTTAATGGATTTCCTTTAATTGCAGAGGATTTCCAGAAGTCCTAATTTGTTGGCAGCTGGATTTAGATCAGAGCATGATCTTTAACTGTGGTGAACCATTCCCATGCAAGAAGTGTGCTCTTTAGATCCCCAGGTCTGCAATGCTGCCCTGTTAAGGTGGTGTGTAAGTGTAGCAATGAGCAATATCAGTAATAAATAAATTACCCAGGTAATTTAAAGTCAGAGTGGCGATAAAAAAGGAGAAATTCAGCTTCCCCATGCATAAATGTAACCACACTGCGAGAGCAGCTGCCCTTGCATGGACATATATATGGGGAACAATACTTGTTCATGTCATAAAAAGCAGCAAACACAGATAGTGCCAGGTGACATTTGGCTGCTCAACATATATTTAGGAGGGCTGTGCTTCTCATCCATAGGAGCCATCTTTCTTTTCGTACTCCATTTTCTATTCTTATTAATCCACAGATTCCTCCCTTTGCTAAACCAGGAATCTGAGGCAGATCCCCAGAGAATTGCTTGCGTCTTGGATCCTCGAGTGAATCCAAGCTGTAGTATGCCACAAGGGCAGTGTTATCCCTACAGAGATTTTAGCAGCATGCCTTCTAACCCTGTTTAAGCAGCTCTGTTTTTAAGTGATGCAGCTACTGGTATTAAGATATTCTGAACCATCATTAGCTCTATTTACTGAGCCTTTAGATGTGTGAATCACTGCAAACATCTGGAATGAACAGGTGGAATTCAACCGCACTTACTGTACATCTCTGTTTTAATGGTGTTTGGCTTCTCTTTTAATTGAACACTGATTCTTCCTGGAGACCCAAATGTTACTACAGGCATATATGAATTTAATTTAATTGGCAATGAGTTAAAAATTACTATTTCAGAGGGATTTTTGATGTTAACTAATGAGGCATCATACTCCGTACATATTCCTGCCATTTCAGCCAGCTTCCCTGAGGAAGCACAGGCTATGCCATTGCACCATCCATCTGGCAGGTTGCCCTAGAAACTTTTGACCTTGTTGCTAAGCAGGCTGGGGCTGGGTTTTGGTGGAGCTTCTCCTTGCATGGGGGAAATGAGGTGTTGGGAGATGCATAACTACTCGCAGGGTGCCTGCAGGTGAGCTGGGGTGCAACCCCAAGTACCCCATGTCGGTGCCTGGCATGCAAGGTCAGCCACGTCTGGTCAGGGAACCAGGCTCCCGACATGGGGATCTCATCCGAGTGGCTAAAACCAGCAAGGCTGATCCAATCCTAATCTGCAACAGGGTTTTCTGGTCAGAGGGCACCTCTGCTTTTGTAGCTGTTTCACCTGGTACTGTTGACCCTTTGGCAGAGACTTGAGACTGAGGTTTCACCTGAGGTGAAAGCCCTGGTCCTGTGTCTGTTGGTCCCCAGTTCCTTCTTCACTTGGTTTCATCTCTGTGAGGAAGAGGACCAATTGCTTGCTCCATGCTGCAGCAGGCATGTCCTAGCTGTCATCATCTTCATCACCACCCCGCAGCTGGAGCATAGCACTTCTGGACCCTACCACATTCAGGCAAGTCAGCAATGAGAAGGGAAACCTTATTTTTAACTTAAATAGGAAGAAAGCACCAACTCTCAGCCTCCTTGGGGTGAGTTATTCAGACTGCCTCCTGCTCTTTGAGGCATCTTCTCCAAGCATCTATAGCAACACTGGGGGAATGGGAGTTGTCTTATTTATACCACTCACCTTTGCTGATTTTCTGGAGATATGCCAGTCTTCAAAATACTGTCTCAGATACATTCATTTTTACCAGTTGTAATTGTTTTGGTTTTTTAGCATAGCTAGCAAAACATCTGAAACTGAGAAAATTATCAGTGTTCACACACATGTTATGGCTATTCCCCTCCACTGCTACTTCCCCTCTGTAGTGGCAAGGTTGGGCTATCCAGCACTATCTGATAAATGTGTACAATGGCCAAAATCTGTTTTTGAAAGCAGACTTTGGAGAAGGAGAAGGAGAAGGAATGCAGCCATTACACTAACGTTTTGTAACATCCCTCCTGTAAAATTATTGTTAAATGTGTAGCACATACAACAAAGCAGCCAGGAGGGTGCTGTCGGTCATGCTGATGGGATGTCATACATGATCTTGGGGAATTCTTTTCCCCTTTTTGCAAAGTGTGCCTGCTAATACCAACCCCTCTGAGGTGCTGCGACACCTGATTAATTCATCTTTGTAAGTTACCTTCTGATCTTCAGGAGATACACAATATTAATTGCCAACATGATAACAAGAAGTTCAGATGCAAGGGGAGAAGTGTGGATCTCTGCACCTGTTTGCTTAGTTGGATTTCCACTGGTCAATGAAAATCACCCATATGCGCTGCACAAAGTGCAAGTTTTCTCCCTACAGATGACTCACTCAAGTAATTTTTGACATTTAGAGGAAACAATTATTTTTCATTTGTATTTCTTATTCTTAGAATTATTTTTTTAATTAAATTGCCAGGTTTGCCATTACCTAAACTGTGAGTTTATTTATTTTGTGATGGCAGATTCTTAAAATGGATTCCACCCTTCCAACATCACTTTTCTTTTTCCACCCCTGCATACATAGTTCAGTTACTATTTCTTGTATCAAGGTAATACTGGCCCTGGTTTGCAGTTCAAGTTTGCTCCTCACTTCACCCAAAGGATTGAACTACAGTGCCTCACATCTTGGTACCAAAATAACTCATTGGTGACCTTCAGAGATGGGTCCTGCTCAGTTTCTCCTTGACTTCTACAAGCTCAAGCATCTCTCATGTCTAGTGAATATTGAATTACTTATACAAAACAAATGGCACTTCTAGGCTGGATTGGGAGAGCTCTACCTCCAAGGCAGTATTTTCATAATCAGCATGCTCAGCTGCCTGGGGAGACCCAGATTTGTCTCTTTCTGCTGCCCGAATCAGGCTGGGTATTTGAACCTGGCCCTTCCTTAGCTGTAACCACAAGGGATGTCAGTCTCATAAGCAACTTCTAAAGGTCTCAGTTTCTCTCCGGAGCAAAATAGGAAAACCATTACATTCACCAAAACAGTAAAAAAAATTTTAAAATACGAAAGAAAGGTCTGGAGCCTGACCTCACTGTACTGAGTATTGTGCAAACATGGAGCGAGAATAAAGTCCTAGTGTCAAAGAGTTTGAGCTCTAAATAATTTCTCTAAACAAAGTGCTGCTTTGGCTGCCAGGCTGATCCAAACGGGCTGGGGCTGTGCTGTGGGTGCCTCCTTTCCAGGCGCCACATTCCCACTGGGGCCCCACCAGCATCCACACCTGCTCCCACACACATCGGTGCTTCCCAAGCAACCTGGCCGGGGTGGTATTTTTGTGTTTGCACAAAAAAGGTGAGCAATTACCAGGCCACTCCTCTGCACACAACTTCTCATGCCTCTAAAGTTTCTAAAACTCTGAGTATCAGGTTCCCGAAATCACTGCTGCCCAGGAGGGAGGTGTTGCACAGGCTGCAGTGGTTTTGCTCCCGAGTTGGCCGTACGCTATACGCTACTTTTGAACTATCATGTTATTCATACTTCTTTTTCCACCTTCTTGTCTATCTTTTAGAGAATATTTCTGTTTTAAAGAATATCTTTCTTTTTAGGAGCATTAACTCTGGTGCTTTTTGCCTGCCTTTTCAGTGCAATGCCATGTAAGGGATTTCTTTCTTTCTCTCTTTCTCTCTTTCTTTCTTTCTTTTTTCTTTCTTTCTTCCTTTCTTTCCTGTCTTTCTTTCTTTCTTTAGTACTTTAGTTCTTTCTTTCTTCCTTTAGTTCTTTCTTTTATTTTTACCCATGTTTTAATGCAAACAGGCCCTTTCCTAGTAATAGCAATTGGCAGCTGGTTTTCTATCTCTGAACCCAGCAGTGTTGCTGCCCCAAGACTCAGCTGGTCGGAAACGTATAGAGAGCAAACATTTACATTCAGCACGTCTAACATCATCTGGGACTTAAACCCACAACATCGGTGATGCATAGAGATAGATATTTAGTCACATCAAAGCTATTTGCTAATTGCAGACACTTCATTCTTGTTTAGTGTTTCATGTGCAAGATTAGTTGGTTGATTTAATTGGTTCAGCAAAACTTACGTTTTAAGGCAAAACATTAGTTGAGACATAATGTATTCCCTTATGGAAAATTCCCATAAAACTGAAAACATCGGAAGTCAGTTTGTGCTTTGTAATTCTGTGTTCACTTCTGTAGTCAGTGCCTACAGAACTGAATATAAACCTACACTTTCCTATTGCAAAGTCTATGATTTAATAGCAAACCAGCACGGTATTAAATCTTATAGGATTGTTACAGATGCAAAAAGGATAAGGTAGGTTATAATTGTCTTCTACAGACTGTTTTAGTTGGGGTTTTAATATATAGAATCATAGAATCATAGAATTGTTTAGGTTGGAAAAGACCTTTAAGATCATCCAGTCCAACCATTAACCTACACTACCAAGTCCACACTAAACCAATCAAGGGTAGACTAGACTAAACCATGTCCCAGAGTGCCACGTCTACCTGTTTTTTGAACGCTTCCAGGGATGGTGACTCCATCACCTCTCTGGGCATGAATGGGTTTGTAATAGAAATAGATACAGAAAAGGGATGTCAGGGTGAAATGCATATAGTTCTTATCCATATATGTCCACGACTGCATATCTACATGAATATATTGAATTTATGTGCAAATGTATCTGTTCATACATGTGCCTGTGTGACACACGTATAATGTAAACATTTACGCTATGTGTGTACATGTGTATTCCTATATTTATGTTTACATACAACCTAAACCGAGCTAGTGCAATACAGACTGCACAGGAGATTAATTCAGACACCTCTCAGTGACTCAGTATTTCACCAGAAAACACCCCGAATCTTTGCCAAGCTTTCCTACAGCAGCACAGCAGCACTGCCCAACATACCTCCTGGGAGGAGCCGAATTTTAGATCCTGGTCTCATGCAAGAGGGGACAAGCAATTTGACCCCAACACAGGAGTCGATCATGAGCACCAAAATTCACAGCTTAACTGCCCTAAAATGTTTGGGGATCTCCATTATTATTTTTTTTTCCTGAAAAGCTTCAAGAGGTTTTGAACTCAGTTTGCTGCTAAAGGAACATTTTGGAAGCTCAGACCCTCTGTATGTTTGCATGTCTATATATGAATATTAAAATGTTGAGTACATGGACCACCAAAAGTTTGTTTAGTTTGAAGTTAGAGATTTGTTTTGCTTACAATTTAGTCTCTTGATATTTGGCTGATCTCTTTGTACTGGCTTTTATCTTAATTGCTTTTTAAACTATAAAACTATAATTATGGTGCCACATTCACATGGCTGTAACACCACTGTAGTTTAAGTTGAGCATGTTTCTATTATAACTTCTTTTTTTTAAATTCTGACATAAAATTTACATACTGCAGCCATGAAACTTAGCAAACAAAGTCTAAGTCAGGGAGAAAATCCTTTTTTACAATATTTAAGAAAATAAAATAGTTTGCTGAATATTAAATTAGAGGCAAAAAATAATTAAATTAGTTCTCTCCAATGCTGCAATTATAAAAGAGGGAAAATGCTCCATTTAAATATCCAGCTGAAATTTTGCATGCCATTACCCCATAAATAGAGACTCACACATACAAGCATTTTAATGTGTATATACCAAAGCCATATTGACACTGCAGACTATCATTACTCCTTAAGGAAATGTCATGGGCTTTCCCTTCTTATTTGAACGAGCTGTGAATTTATAATTCTTTCAGCCAGTTGGTTTTAATAAGGTGTCGCTCAGTTATTCACATTTAAAGTGTTCTCTAAATACCTGTTTGAAGACTAAACCACATCAATCATTTAGGCCAGTAACACAGCCCAGCTTTTCAAAAGTCCACGTAGGGCTGTTAGCACGGTGTCCTAACAACCTTAATCCCCCTCCCTGAAGAAACATTTCTTCTTTTTCTTTCATTTGAGACTAACATTTGGGGGAAAGAAAAATGCTAGCCACTGTTTTGTAGCACCCCTTTTTCCACGCAAACATACGCAAATAACATTAAGACCATGACTGGTGCGGATGAAAGAGGGAGGCAGCGCATTTCACCTGCCCACTTCATCCTCTGTCATTAAGCCCGCTGGTGCAAATGCCATACGATTTCTGCAGAGGTCTGGGGCATAAACCAAGGTTTATGCATCTACAGGGCTCAGGGGGGCCGTTCTTGCCACCTTAGCATGACCTGAAGAGCTGAGTATAATGCTATATTATGCAAAATATTGTGCAGCGTCGGACCTGGTGTTGAGAAGATCCTCTACACACAAGCACACTTAATATTGTGTTTTGTGGGTGAGTGTGCTCCTACCACAATTTTACTGAAAAAGGGAGATCTGTTTGGCTCATGTCATGTTACGGGCCAGATCAGCTTTGAGTAAACAAAAGCTGCTCTTATTTTCAGACTTCTCACTGCACTAATTTAAGGTCATTCTACGAGGTCCAAAGGTTACAGACAAGCTCCCTGGCAGAGCATGTTTTTGCTTAAACCATGCAAAAAAAGGCATGACGATAAATATTGCAGAATGCAGAAGTGAATGGGAAAACTCTTGTTGCACACAATCTGTTCAGAGATGAGAACAAATATATCACCGCCTTGTGTTCCTTCCATCAGAAAATTACTCCAAGCAGCTATTTACTCCCCCAGCCGTTATTTTCTGTTCTTTTCTGTGTAAATAACATGACTTTTTGGAAAGGGAACTGGAAACGCAGATCTCAGCAGAGTGAAAAACTCCCCTCCTGACCCCCCATCACTGGAGGCACTTTCCCCAACTCCTCGCGCTGCCAAAACGGCAGATGACGAAGACCTGAAACCTTCACAACAACGTATTTCATGAGACTGCTGTCGCTCCATAACTCTCCCAGCCATTTCCAGCCCCGTGATATTTCCCCCACCGCCACCTCCTTTGTGCTCCATTCAAGGTTTTTCTGAAGTGAGACAATCTTTCCCATTTTTTTGTCTTCTGTCTGCATCAAAGTTAGGACTTTGTTAGAGATTCTTGCTATCGGCATCTGTTACCTCTTTTTCTCAGGGGCTAAGGAGGAGGCTGCTGTATGGCTGAAAAAGGCTCTCATTCAGCCTGCAATTGCTTCTCTTTGCTTTCCTGTCACACTGTCAACCTCAATCAGAAGGCAATGAAAGTGATACAGAAGCAAAGCTTTGCTGCCTCCTCCTAGAACAAAGAGCGTCCCATAGCCTAGTACAGATTTCACATCCAATTTAACTCTTTGGAAAAGGATTTCAGGAAATACATAGTCAAGAGTTGAAAAAATGGAGTTGGGTCTACTATAAAGGCTAAAAGTATTATCCTGGCTTAGATAAGCTACAAAGATAGGTTGATACTATTTTCTAGCATAAACCACATTAGCTGGCATTACACATTGAGCTTTCTTTACTCGTTAAGTTGCAAGGAGATTTGAGAGGAATTTAGCAGCTACATAAAATGACTCTTTCATGATTCTAGCTTTAACAGTCATTTTAGTTGTACAAGGTGCATGAATAGCAAGGACCTAAATCATGTTGTTTAACAAATCTGGTATTAGAGGGTTAGTCTCAGTTTACTTATTAAGAATTTAGTTGAG